>NC_034186.2:18553758-18797177 GCF_002021735.2 Oncorhynchus kisutch | reverse complement strand
GTCTGGTCGACTAGAGTTGGTTCATACAACTAAGATACAGTGTCGTAATATGGTGTTGGGCACCACGAGCCAGAACAGCTTCAATGCACCTTGACATAGATTCTACAAGTATCTGGAACTCTATTGGAGGGATGCGACAACTTTCTTTCACAAATCTCCCATTGGTGTTCAATTGGGTTGAGATCTGGTGACCGAGACGGCCATGACATATGGTTTACATCGTTTTCATGCTCATCAAACCATTCACTGACCACTTGTGCACTGTGGATGGGGCATTGTCATCCTGGTAGCCAAAATACGGGCCAAAACACTTGCCTGATGGGATGTTAATTGCTTAATTAACTCAGAAACCACACCTGTGTGGGACTTCCTGCTTTCAGTACACTGTACATTGTATCCCTCATTTACTAAAGTGTTTCCATTATTTTGTCAGTTACCTGTAGAAGAGATGTTTAGGGGGTTAACATGACTGACCTCTTGTCTTTGACGTGTTCTGCCCTAAAGGCACTACTGACTTTAACCTGAGAATCTGAAACATTTACCTGCAACTACGTCATTACTAAAGAATATCATCATCATCATCAAAGCTAAAGAGAGGGCTCTGATTATCATGTTCATGCCTGTTATTATCGTTACTATAGTTCAACTGAAAAATCACCATCAACAATGATCTTTTGGTCTTGCTCTCTACTACCAAAACCAATTTTTACAAACCTAAAATATGGTTGACGGGTCCCAATGATTTGCTTGTATTGCATCATTCTCTCGTCCCATACTGTTCAGACAGTTCAGACAGGTGATGGGCGTTAGTCCATTGAGGTGTGTCTTAATGGTACATGCCAATTTAAAGCTCAGGGCGAAGGGGTGGTGTGTGTGTGTGTGTTTGTGTTGTGGGTGGGGAAGGTGAGTTAGCTACATATGAACAGACACTCATACATAAACCATGCACACATGTACCTTTCACCTTCCCTAGTTTCCCTTCCCATTTGAAAAGGTCTGTGAGGAATTGGAAACATTCAGAGACATCCCAGAAATGTACCTGACAGACAGTTTATGTTGGGCGGGGTGTGAGTGTGAGAGTTAAACTCACATTTTCCTCTTAAATAAACCGTCCCTGGCATAAATCTTCAATGAAGGGGAGTGAAGATCTGTGCTACTCCCATACTGTAAAGACACACATAAACATTAGCCTATTACACAGTGCCTTCAGGAAGTACTCATACCCCTTGACTTATTCCACATTTTGTTGAGTTGATATTTCTCCTCACCCATCTACACACAATATCCCATAATGACAAAGTGAAAACATGTTTTTAGAAATGTTCGCTCATTTATTGAAAATTAAACATACAAATGGGGAACAGAGGTGAACAGCAATCTTCAAGTCTATCCACAGCTTTTCATTGGGATTCAAGTCTGTGCTTTGGCTGGGCCAGTCAAGGACTTTCACATTCTTGTTCTGAATCCATTCCAGTGTTGCGTTGGCTGTATGCTTGGGGTCATTGTCTAAGGTTGTTTACAGTCTTAAGCAGGTTCTCATCAAGGATTTGCCTGTATTTGGCCCCATTAATTGTTCCCTCTATCCTTACCAGTCTCCCAGTCCCTGCCACTGAAAAGTATCCCCATAGCATGATACTGCCACCACCATGCTTCACGGTAGGGATGGTGTTAGATGGGTGATGAGCTGTGCCTGGTTGTCTCCAGACATAGCACTTTGCATTCAGGCCAAATAGTTCACTTTTTGTCTCATCAGACCACAGAGGCTTTGGCCTTATGCTTTCATGGGAATTTTTGCAAACTGCAGGTGTGCTGTCATGTGCCTTTTTCTCAGGAATGGCTTCTGTCTGGCCTTTCTCCCATGAAGCCCAGATTGGTGAAGTGCAATAGAGGCTGTTGTCCTTGGCAGGTTCTCCCATCTAAGCCAATAATCTCTGTAGTTCTGTTAGAGTGGTCATTGGGTTCTTGGACACCTCCCTGACCAAGGTCCTTCTTGCCCGGTTGCTCAGTTTGGTTGGACAGCCAGCTCTAGGCAGAGTCTGGTTTGTTCCATGTTTTTTCAATTTCTTAATGATGGAGACCACAAACCTTCAACACTAGAAATTGTTTTATTCTCTTCCCCAGATATTTACCTAATCTCAATTCTATCTCAGAGAGTTCCTTGGAATTCATGGTATAGTTTTTGCTCTGTCATATACAATGGGACCTTATGTAGATAGTTGTGTTTCTTTCAACAACAACAAAATGTAATTTAGCAGATGCTCTTATCCAGAGTGACATATAGTAGTGAGTGCATACATTTTCATAATTTTTTCATAAATCATGTCCAAACAATTCAATTGGCCACAGGTGGACTCCAATCAAGTTGTAGTGACTTCTCAAGGATGATCAAAGGAAATTGGATGCACCTGAGCTCAATTTGGAGTGTCATAGCAAAATGGTGTAAATACTTCTGTAAATGAGATATTTCTGTACATCTGTCATGCCCTGACCTTAGAGAGCAGTTTTATTTCTCTATTTGGTTAGGTCAGGGTGTGATGTGGGGTGGGCATTCTATGTTTTGTATTTCTGTGTGTTTGGCCGAGTGTGGTTCCCAATCAGAGGCAGCTGTCTATCGTTGTCTCTGATTGGGAATCATACTTAGGCAGCCTGTTTTGCCACCTTAGTTGTGGGTAGTTGTCTTTGTTAGTGGTCTGTTTAGCTGAAGTAAGCGTCACTGGCGATTCCTTAGTTTTTGTTTTGTTGGTGACATTTATAAATAAAAAGAAATGTACGCTCACCATGCTGCACCTTGGTCCGGTCATATCCACCCTGACGACGATCGTGACAACATCCTTTTTAATACACTTACAAAAAATTCTAAAGACATGTGGAATATTGGATGGGTGAGAGAAAACACATCAAATTAATCCATTTTAAATATAGGCTGTAACACACACACACACACACACACACACACATGATGGATCATGTATGAACACAGATGAGCATTTACACAAAACAGGTTTATACAGACATACTGTACATGTGTGTTAACTGTCAAGAGTAGGAACTCTCAGGTGTAGCTGTGCATTCTTGTTTGTGTGTTTAATTCAACAGAATTGATAGAACACAGTGGAATCTGCCTATGGCAAAAGAGAAAAGTATTGGCAATGTTTTAAGTGTGCGTATAGCTAGGATGTTTAGGATAGATTATTCAATATTTTTTTAAACACACACACACTCGGTCTTCTGTTGATTCCTCTGAAGTTGTCTGGTAGTAAACTAGTCACCTCTATTCCTCAGTTAACAGTAGAGTAAACCACTACACACACACAGCAGAGAAAATAGTGTTTAAAGGGCTTTAAACCTCCTTGTTCTCTAACTCTTAAAATCCCAAACATTGACTTTATTGTGCATCCGTACCTCACTAAGCAGCACACAGCATGTATCTGGGGATTGAGGGGGTAACCACTCATTTACTCTCAACTTCTTTACTATTCACACCCTCTATGCACAGATGCCTACACATATACACATGCAAACATGCATACACAGACACACACACACGCCGATAGAGAAAGCGATGTGACAACACCATGCACCATAGATTACTTCTCCTCTCCCTCAATAGTGGCAGGTTTTCTGCTCTGATTTCAGGGCCTTTTTTGGCTTTTAAGTAAACTAATCTTTTAGCAAATACCACAGGCTGGTTCTGAAGTCTGCGCATAATGCAGAGTCTTAAAAAAACAGAGCAAACAGACTCAACGAGAGACACACTGGAAGTTTGGGATCAAAGCTTCGGGGCACAAAGGCAGAGATTTAACATGTTAGAATTGATCGTCACTATTTCTTTTCAGAGAGAAGTATTGTCTCTGTGTTTCGCTCCCCAAGTTCTTAGAATTCCTGTGCCGTGTTGAAAGCTCATTGTTATCTGTGAGGTTTACCGCTGAAAAACGTGCTCTTAAACATCTCCACCGAGCCTTTCAGACTCCCCTCTATTGAGAGAGAGATTAAAAACATCAAACGGACTAACAGTGTGTACTCGTGTTTTTGCTGTTCGGTTATTGTAGGAAGCCTTGACCGAGGCAGAGACTATGAGCGACCTGCAGACACCTCTTTTCTCTGAGTTGTGTTTTAAGTGGTTTTTGGGCCCAGTCTGTGTGTGTTGGGCGGGTTCCAGGTGTGTTTGTACAAGATGCAAGAGTTTGGTTTGCTGTGTGCATACGGAAGCAGACTCTTTAGACTTTTCCCCTTTCTCTTTCTTCGTCTCTTTCTCTGTCTCTGTCTCTCTCTCTTTCCCCTGTTGTTGTAGTGATATCATTCTATAATGTTGTGTGGGTTATTCATTACATTCCCATTATCTTTCCCTCCCTGATACAAACTGAAACCATTGCACAACATGGCCGCCCACTGTAACATTATGGTGTTGCCACGGCACCAGCCCAGGGGCTATCTCCACACACATATACTTAAACAAACAGTGGGTATTGTTGGGAGAGCCGATCAGTGTTTGTCTGGCAGCTAATTTGATTTATTCTGATTCATTAGGGAATATTACACATGGCTTCTACCCTACCGTATCTGATAAGTTCCTGGTCCCATAGATTGTCCACTGTTCATTTGTCTGCTGAAATCTCTCTGTCTATCTCTGTCACAACGCGTGGGAAGATTAAACGCTGATGGTGTTTGTACAGCACACCTGTGCAAAGCAGGTCCTCCTAATGTAGCTCGCTAATGTGTGTGTGTGTGTGTGTTCCCAGCAATGTGTAGTGTATCATCCAAAAACAGGGAAGTCAGAGAGTGTCCATTGCTGAAGTCAGCTGGGAGTTCATAAAACCTTAAATCAATCAGATCTGAGTATTATCACCATCATCATCACCATCATCATCATCACTAACCACCACCATCATCACCAACACCACCACCACCATCATCATCACCACCACCACCACCATCATCATCATCATCACCACCACCACCACCACCACCACCATCATCATCACCAACATCATCATCCCCACCACCATCACCACCATCATCTTCATCACCACCTCCAACATCATCATCCCCACCACCATCATCATCATCACCACCATCATCATCATCACTAACCACCACCATCATCATCACCACCACCACCACCATCATCATCACCAACATCATCATCCCCATCATCATCATCATCATCACCACCATCATCATCCCAACCACCACCGTCATCACTCATCATCACCACCACCACAATCATCCCCACCACCACCACAATCATCCCCACCACCACCATCATCATCATCATCATCATCACCACCACCACCATCACTTTCCCTATCGTCCTCCTCCTCCTCCTCCTCATCACTATCACCCTCATTGTCGTCATAAAAGCGTTCAGCTCATGTGATTCAGAGTGTAGGCTACTGCCACTTGAAATGTTTTGCTCCTCCTCCTCCTCCTCCTCCTCCTCCTCCTCCTCCTCCTCATCATCACTATCATCCTCATTGTCATCATAAAAGCGTTCAGCTCATGTGATTCAGAGTGTAGGCTACTGCCACTTGAAATGTTTTGCTCCTCCTCCTCCTCCTCATCATCATCACTATCATCCTCATTGTCATCATAAAAGCGTTCAGCTCATGTGATTCAGAGTGTAGGCTACTGCCACTTGAAATGTTTTGCTCCTCCTCCTCCTCTTCATCATCATCACTATCATCCTCATTGTCATCATATAACCGTTCAGCTCATGTGATTCAGAGTGTAGGCTACTGCCACTTGAAATGTTTTTCTCCTCCTCCTCCTCATCACTATCATCACTATCATCCTCATTGTCATCATAAAAGTGTTCAGCTCATGTGATTCAGAGTGTAGGCTACTGCCACTTGAAATGTTTTGCTCCTCCTCCTCCTCCTCCTCCTCCTCCTCCTCCTCCTCCTCCTCATCATCATCATCACTATCATCCTCATTGTCATCATAAAAGCGTTCAGCTCATGTGATTCAGAGTGTAGGCTACTGCCACTTGAAATGTTTTGCTCCTCGCCCTCCCGTAATCTTTATTCATTTAAATGTGTTTGCAGCACTTGAATCCCTGTGTGGTAAAAAAGGCCTTCATCATTTATTTACAAAGAGATCACACAATTAGTTGTTTTTCCTTTTGTTTGTGTTTGAGGGGCTTAGAGAGGAGCTATTAAGGAGGAGTGGCTCCTCTCCTCCTCATCTCCACTGGGTAGAGTGAAGGCTTTTCTGAGATGATTTGTCTGTTATTTGCCTCAACCTCACTACAACTTTGTCATCAGAAGTACACAAACGAACAGGATCAAACTACAATAATTGACCTTTTATTACCTGAACCTCACTAGTAACCATAACTTCTGTCATCAGAGCAGAACAGATAGACAGTATTGTCAGCCATGTAGGGAGTTGATGAGTTCATGTTGGCATCATAATAATGGACAGATGAACAGGTTGAGAACTTGTCCATTAGCAAGTGTTCACAGTAAATGTTACAGGATGTGTAACGTCTGGTATTTGATGTTGGTGGAAGGTAATGTTGGCCATGCCATTTCAGGTCATGAATCTTGTTAAAGTATTTGAATGTTTTTATAGTTTCTTATGTTGATCTAACTGCACCAGTAGCACCCATGCCGATGACAGGTGAGTTTTATCCCCCTGCTCAGACTGTCAATCATCAGACCATATAATTATAACAGATCCATACACAGTAGTGAGAGAGAGGAGCTGAGATGGAGGAGAGATAACTGTGGTTATGGGGTTGATGGATGGATGGAGGAGAGATAACTGTGGTTATGGGGTTGATGGATGGATGGAGGAGAGATAACTGTGGTTATGGGTTTGATGGATGGATGGAGGAGAGATAACTGTGGTTATGGGTTTGATGGATGGATGGAGGAGAGATAACTGTGGTTATGGGGTTGATGGTCTGATGGAGGAGAGAACTGTGGTTATGTGGTTGATGGATGGATGGAGGAGAGATAACTGTGGTTATGGGTTTGATGGATGGATGGAGGAGAGATAACTGTGGTTATGGGTTTGATGGATGGATGGAGGAGAGATAACTGTGGTTATGGGGTTGATGGATGGATGTCATGGGGATGGAAGGTAAGCAGAGGCAGGTTGGAACCAAGATCAGAACAACAAACAGAACAGGCTGACAGACCAACACGGGTCAACAGAAGGGCTGTGTGTGAGTGTGTGTGTGAGTGTGTGTGTGCAGTGAGATTTGACATGTTCCACTTAGATTTGCTTCACACAGTTCTTTCTTTGCAAACAAATGACATCTATGAAGTGTTTGTGTGCATGCCTCTGTTTATTTAAGTAGATGTTGAGTATTGAGTAACACTGAGTATGCCAAACATTAGGAACCCCCCCAGGACAGCCTCAGTTTGTTGGGGCATGGACTCAGTGTGTCAAAGCATTCCTCAGGGATGCTGGCCAATGTTGACTCCAATGCAACAGTTGTGTCAAGCTGGCTGGATGTCCTTTGGGTGGTGGACCATTCTTGATACACACGGGAAACTGATGAGCGTGAGCATCTACACTGATTAAAGTGGATTTAACAAGTGACATCAATAAGGGATCATAGCTTTCACCTGGATTCACCTGGTCAGTCTATGTCATGGAAAGAGCAGGTGTTCTTCATGTTTTGTATACTCTGTATACACTCCATGAACTGAGCCTGTTCCTTGGCTCCTTGTAACTGGAGTTGGGGTTGCCACCTCTGTCAGGTATGCTGCCCTCCACATGCACCTGAGCTGCCAGGTTACATCAGATCTACGAACACAGACAGGAAGGTAGGCACACACGCACGCACACACGCACGCACGCACGGTGATGGATGCGTCATGGCATGCCTGTGTTTTATTGTAGTGCTGATTTGGTACCCCAAGTTTCACCCTGCTGCCGAGCGGGCCAACAAACACTCTCCCAGGAGTTGAGAGCGGGTTCGCCAGTGTGTGTGTGTGTAATGTTGTTAGCCGTGGGGCAATTATAAGCTGTCAACTGATGCTGACTCACACACCTCCAACGAGTTAATTAGAGGTGGCGGAGTGTACCTACACACACACACAGGCACACACACCACAAACACATACAAATAAATATAAACATGTGTACAATGCACTACAAACTACATATACTGGTTATAGACACCAAACACACACCTTAATGAAGCACCTAGCTACTAAGGCCTAGTGTTACGTTTTGAAATCCCTGAGAGACATTTGTCAGTGAAGCAGGGATACGCTTCAATTTGTTTGTGTGTGTGAGGGTGTGCGTGTGAGCAAGTGTTTAAAGACAGTGTGACTCAGACAACTTGAAGGAAATATGACTAACGTCCCTTCTCTCATTCTGCCAGGGTAATTCCGATTAAGATTGCTCTCATACCACAATAGGGAATAAAGGAAACTGTTATTTGTAATGGCGTTTTATTTCAATCCTACAGTTATCATTAGCGCAACAAGAAGCTGAATATCATAAAATAGAATGGTCAGTTTGATGGGATATAAAGGTTTGGTTTTGAAGAGAAGTCCTTAAATGTCTAGCCAGACCAAAGAACACCCTTCTCTCAATCCCTTCTCTTTCTTTGCTCTTCTTCACCTCTCCTCCATACTGTAATCATCACCATGGTCCCACGGGGGCCAGTATTCACAGTGAGCCATGTTGAGAGGGCTATAACAAGACAACAGATGACATGTGTGCAAAGTGTTTTCTCTTTGTCTCCTATTGTTGGTGATTACAGCCATTTACACTCTCAGTCACAGGGTCTCTCAATGTCTAGGTAATATTTCTCCTGGGGGCCCTTATGTTATTGCATAATAACACCTGAATCCTGACAACGCCCCTGGATGCATATCAAATGGCACCCTATTCACTATATAGTGCACTACTTTGGACCAAGGCCCATAACGCTCTGGTCAAAAGTAGTGCACTATGTAAGGAATAGGGTGCCTTTTGGGATTCCACCCCTGCTGCCATAGACACACACCTATAAGGATTACAACAGGACAATGACAATGTCCATTAGGGGAGATTGTGTTTCTCTCCTATGTGGAAAGGTGTGTGACCCTGTAATCGATGGGACCTGCTGTTCTGTGTGTGACCCTGTAATCTATGGGACCTGCTGTTCTGTGTGTGACCCTGTAATCTATGGGACCTGCTGCTCTGTGTGCTCTGTGTGTGACCCTGTAATCTATGGGACCTCCTGTTCTGTGTGCTCTGTGTGTGACCCTGTAATCTATGGGACCTGCTGTTCTGTGTGTTCTGTGTGTGACCCTGTAATCTATGGGACCTGCTGTTCTGTGTGCTCTGTGTGTGACCCTGTAATCTATGGGACCTGCTGTTCTGTGTGTGACCCTGTCATCTATGGGACCTGCTGTTCTGTGTGCTCTGTGTGTGACCCTGTAATCTATTGGACCTTCTGTTCTGTCTGCTCTGTGTGTGACCCTGTAATCTATGGGACCTGCTGTTCTGTGTGCTCTGTGTTTGACCCTGTAATATATGGGACCTGCTGTTCTGTGTGCTCTGTGTGTGACCCTGTAATCTATGGGACCTGCTGTTCTGTGTGTTCTGTGTGTGACCCTGTAATCTATGGGACCTGCTGTTCTGCGTGTTCTGTGTGTGTGACCCTGTAATCTATGGGACCTGCTGTTCTGCATGTTCTGTGTGTGACCCTGTAATCTATGGGACCTGCTGTTCTGCGTGTTCTGTGTGTAACCCTGTAATCTATAGGACCATCTGTTCTGTGTGTAACCCTGTAATCCATAGGACCATCTGTTCTGTGTGTAACCCTGTAATCTATAGGACCTGCTGTTCTGTGTGTAACCCTGTAATCTATAGGACCATCTGTTCTGTGTGTAACCCTGTAATCTATAGGACCATCTGTTTTGTGTGTGACCCTGTAATCTATAGGACCTGCTGTTCTGTGTGTGACCCTGTAATCTATGGGACCTGTTGTTCTGTGTGTGGATGTGGAATGGGATAGGAGTCAGAGTGGGGCGTGGTGGAGTGGCCAGGTGTAATGAAAAGGTTATAGTAAAGGTGTCAGGTCTTTTCTTAGAACACTATACGTGATCATTGTGTCGCTGAGGTAATTGTTTGTTTGAAGTAAAACCTTCCAGGCATCACATGTACATGTGCTGTGTTTTTTTCTAGTGTTATGTAAGGAAGTCCTAGAAAAGATCACACCTAGTTATAAACTGGATCACTGTTCTTTTCTTTATTTACCAGCTCTAGCTGTTTGTCAGGTTAATGTGTCAGTTGTTTTAAACCAAAAAAATCCAAAAGATGCAGAAATGCGGTCTCCTCTACCTATACTGATCACCATAACTCTAGATCAGAGCTGGCCCGGAGTTCCAATTCCAAACTCAGAAGCTTCTAATCTCCGAGACCTCCTAGCTTGGTTCCAAAATAAAACAAATGACTCATATTTCTCATATTAAATGGTTTTCTGGGGTGTATCTTTCCTACAGTAACTCCCTGACCATTGGGCTGTGTTTTCACTGCAGAGCTGTTGAAAACGTAGAGAGCTAGTCTTTGTGAAAAGTAAACATCAGTTTCTCAATTCTCTTCCTCTAATCTCAATGTAAACCAACTCAATGGCTCTCCCTACTCTCCCTGCGTTCCATTGGTCCAACCCTCATGTTGCCAAACTTGATGGTTTCTTGGTGTTCCTAGCCCCAGGCCACCCATTGGTAGCCTACATCACCATATGCCTGTTTCTCTCTTTAGCTCTCTCTATACAAACAAAGTTAGTGTTTCGTGAAGGATTTTTAGTAAGTTGCTTCTTGATAAATCAGTAGTTTATTTATCACGGTACTCCATTCTGTTTGTTTATGTTTTATCTGTCGGCCCCAGCCGCACTCAGGCTCTGTGTGTAGTTAATCCGACCCTCTCTGCCTAGTCAACGCCATTTTACCTGCTGTTGTTGTGCTAGCTGATTAGCTGTTATCTCACCTACTGGTTTAGCTAGCTCTCCCAATCAACACCTGTGATTACTGTATGCCTAGCTGTATGTCTCTCTCAAATGTCAATATGCCTTGTATACTGTTGTTCAGGTTAGTTATCATTGTTTTAGTTTACAATGGAGCCCCTAGTTCCACTCTTCACACCCCTGATACCTCCTTTGTCC
The DNA here is from genome assembly GCF_002021735.2 of Oncorhynchus kisutch. NCBI lineage: Eukaryota > Metazoa > Chordata > Actinopteri > Salmoniformes > Salmonidae > Oncorhynchus > Oncorhynchus kisutch. The sequence continues at coordinate 18,786,064 of NC_034186.2, read as the reverse complement.
CACCTCCCACACATGCGGTGACCTCACCCATTACAACCAGCATGTCCAGAGATACAACCTCTCTTATCATCACCCAGTGCCTGGGCTTACCTCCGCTGTACCCGCACCCCACCATACCCCTGTCTGCGCATTATGCCCTGAATATATTCTACCATGCCCAGAAATCTGCTCCTTTTATTCTTTGTCCCCAACGCTCTAGGCGACCAGTTTTGATAGCCTTTAGCCGCACCCTCATACTACTCCTCCTCTGTTCCGCAGGTGATGTGGAGGTAAACCCAGGCCCTGCATGTCCCCAGGCACCCTCATTTGTTGACTTCTGTGATCGAAAAAGCCTTGGTTTCATGCATGTCAACATCAGAAGCCTCCTCCCTAAGTTTGTTTTACTCACTGCTTTAGCACACTCTGCTAACCCTGATGTCCTTGCCGTGTCTGAATCCTGGCTCAGCAAGGCCACCAATAATTCTGAGATTTCCATACCCAACTATAACATTTTCCGTCAAGATAGAACTGCCAAAGGGGGAGGAGTTGCAGTCTACTGCAGAGATAGCCTGCAAAGTAATGTCATACTTTCCAGGTCCATACCCAAACAGTTCGAACTACTAATAAAAAAAATGACTCTCTCCAGAAATAAGTCTCTCACTGTTGCTGCCTGCTACCGACCCCCCTCAGCTCCCAGCTGTGCCCTGGACACCATTTGTGAATTGATTGCCCCCCATCTAGCTTCAGAGTTTGTTCTGTTAGGTGACCTAAACTGGGATATGCTTAACACCCCGGCAGTCCTACAATCTAAGCTAGATGCCCTCAATCTCACACAAATCATCAAGGAACCCACCAGGTACAACCCTAAATCTGTAAACAAGGGCACCCTCATAGACTTCATCCTGACCAACTGGCCCTCCAAATACACCTCCGCTGTCTTCAACCAGGATCTCAGCGATCACTGCCTCATTGCCTGTATCCGCTACGGATCCGCAGTCAAACGACCACCCCTCATCACTGTCAAACGCTCCCTAAAACACTTCTGTGAGCAGGCCTTTCTAATCGACCTGGCCCGGGTATCTTGGAAGGACATTGACCTCATCCCGTCAGTTGAGGATGCCTGGTCATTCTTTAAAAGTAACTTCCTCACCATTTTAGATAAGCATGCTCCGTTCAAAAAATGCAGAACGAAGAACAGATATAGCCCTTGGTTCACTCCAGACCTGACTGCCCTCGACCAGCACAAAAACATCCTGTGGCGGACTGCAATAGCATCGAATATTCCCCGCGATATGCAACTGTTCAGGGAAGTCAGGAACCAATACACGTAGTCAGTCAGGAAAGCAAAGGCCAGCTTCTTCAGGCAGAAATTTGCATCCTGTAGCTCTAACTCCAAAAGGTTCTGGGACACTGTGAAGTCCATGGAGAACAAGAGCTCCTCCTCCCAGCTGCCCACTGCATTGAGGCTAGGTAACACGGTCACCACCGATAAATCCATGATTATCGAAAACTTCAACAAGCATTTCTCAACGGCTGGCCATGCCTTCCTCCTGGCTACTCCAACCTGGGCCAACAGCTCCGCCCCCCCCCCCCCCGCAGCTACTCGCCCAAGCCACTCCAGGTTCTCCTTTACCCAAATCCAGATAGCAGATGTTCTGAAAGAGCTGCAAAACCTGGACCCGTACAAATCAGCTGGGCTTGACAATCTGGACCCTCTATTTCTGAAACTATCCACCGCCATTGTCGCAACCCCTATTACCAGCCTGTTCAACCTCTCTTTCATATCGTCTGAGATCCCCAAGGATTGGAAAGCTGCCGCAGTCATCCCCATTTTCAAAGGGGGAGACACCCTGGACCCAAACTGTTACAGACCTATATCTATCCTGCCCTGCCTATCTAAGGTCTTCGAAAGCCAAGTCAACAAACAGGTCACTGACCATCTCGAATCCCACCGTACCTTCTCCGCTGTGCAATCTGGTTTCCGAGCCGGTCACGGGTGCACCTCAGCCACGCTCAAGGTACTAAACGATATCATAACCGCTATCGATAAAAGACAGTACTGTGCAGCCGTCTTCATCGACCTTGCCAAGGCTTTCGACTCTGTCAATCACCATATTCTTATCGGCAGACTCAGTAGCCTCGGTTTTTCTGATGACTGCCTTGCCTGGTTCACAAACTAATTTGCAGACAGAGTTCAGTGTGTCAAATCGGAGGGCATGCTGTCCGGTCCTCTGGCAGTCTCTATGGGGGTGCCACAGGGTTCAATTCCCAGGCCGACTCTTTTCTCTGTATATATCAATGATGTTGCTCTTGCTGCGGGCGATTCCCTGATCCACCTCTGCGCAGACGACACCATTCTGTATACTTCCGGCCCGTCCTTGGACACTGTGCTATCTAACCTCCAAACGAGCTTCAATGCCATACAACACTCCTTCCGTGGCCTCCAACTGCTCTTAAACGCAAGTAAAACCAAATGCATGCTTTTCAACCGTTCGCTGCCAGCACCCGCACGCCCGACTAGCATCACCACCCTGGATGGTTCCGACCTAGAATATGTGGACATCTATAAGTACCTAGATGTCTGGCTAGACTGTAAACTCTCCTTCCAGACTCATATCAAACATCTCCAATCTAAAATCAAATCTAGAGTCGGCTTTCTATTCCGCAACAAAGCCTCCTTCACTCACGCTGCCTAACTTACCCTAGTAAAACTGACTATCCTACCGATCCTCGACTTTGGCGATGTCATCTACAAAATAGCTTCCAACACTCTACTCACCAACCTGATGCAGTCTATCACAGTGACATCCGTTTTGTTACTAAAGCACCTTATACCACCCACCACTGCGACCTGTATGCTCTAGTCGGCTGGCCCTCGCTACATATTCGTTGCCAGACCCACTGGCTCCAGGTAATCTACAAGTCCATGCTAGGTAAAGCTCCGTCTTATCTCAGTTCACTGGTCACGATGGCAACACCCACCCGTAGCACGCACTACAGCAGGTGTATCTCACTGATCATCCCTAAAGCCAACACCTCATTTGGCCGCCTTTCGTTCCAGTTCTCTGCTGCCTGTGACTGGAACGAATTGCAAAAATCGCTGAAGTTGGAGACTTTTATCTCCCTCACCAATTTCAAACATCTGCTATCTGAGCAGCTAACCGATCGCTGCAGCTGTACATAGTCTATCGGTAAATAGCCCACCCATTTTTACCTACCTCATCCCCATACTGTTTATATTTATTTACTTTTCTGCTCTTTTGCACACCAATATCTCTACCTGTACATGACCATCTGATTATTTATCACTCCAGTGTTAATCCGCAAAATTTTCATTATTCGCCTACCACCTCATGCCTTTTGCACACAAAAGTAACACACTACAATAACACACTACTGTGTTATTGACTTGTTAATTGTTTACTCCATGTGTAACTCTGTGTTGTCTGTTCACACTGCTATGCTTTATCTTGGCCAGGTCGCAGTTGCAAATGAGAACTTGTTCTCAACTAGGCTACCTGGTTAAATAAAGGTGAAATAAAGAAATACAAAATCCCCAAGTGGCAATTATACAACATTTAACATTTTTATTTGTGTAAAGTTGTGTATCTTTAGTTGTTGTTTCGTTTTTATATACAGTGCCTTTAGAAAGTATTCACACCCCTTGACTTTTTTCACATTTTGTGTTGTTACAACCTGAAATTAAAATGGATTAAATTGAGATTTAGGGTCACTGGCCTACACCAATACCCTATAATGTCAAAGTGGAATTATGTTTATTTTTATTTATTTTTTTACAAATGAATAAAGAAATCTGAAATGTCTTGAGTCAATAAGAATTCAACATCATCGTTATGGCAGGCTAAAATACATTCAGAAGTAAACATTTGCTTAACAAGTCACATAATACGTTGAGTGGGGACTTAGAGACTTATCCAGAAAGACTCATCGATGCCAAATGTATTCTAACATGTATTGACTCAGGGGTATGAATACTTACAGTGCTTTCAGAAATGATTCATACCCCTTGACTTATTCCAAAAATGTTTGTGTTACAGCCTGAATTAAAAATGATTTAAATGAAAACAAATCTCACCCATCTACACACAATACCCCATAATGACAAAGTCAAAACATGATTTTAGAAATTTTGGCAAAAATATTGAACTTAAATACAGAACCCCTGAGTCAATACTTTGTAAAAGCACCATTGGCAGCAATAACAGCTGTGAGTCTTTTTCACACCTGAATTGGGCAACATTTGCCTATTATTATTTTCAAAATTCTTCAAGCTCTGTCAAATTGGTTGTTGGTCATCACTAGACAACTATTTTCAGGTCTTACCATAGCTTTTCAAGCAGATTTAAGTCAAAACTTACTCAGCCAGTCAGGAACATTCACTGTCTTCTTGGTTAGCAACTTGGTTAGCAACTCTATGCTTGAAAATATGAAGAGTGGTACTCAATAATGGGATGTGTTGGATTTGCCCCAAACATAACACTTTGTATTCAGGACAAACAGTTCATTGCTTTGCCACATTTTTTTCAGTATTACTCCAGTGCCTTGTTGCAAACAGGATGCATTTTGTGGAATATGTTTTATTCCATACAGGCTTCCTTCTTTCACTCTGTCAATTAAGTTAGTATTGTGGAGTAACTACAATGTTGTTGTTCCATTTTCAGTTTTTTCCCATCACAGCCATTAAACTCTGTAACTGTTATAAAGTCAAATTGGACTCATAGTGAAATCCCTGAGCAGTGTCCTTCCTCTTCGACAATTGAGTTAAGAAGGATGCCTGTATCTTTGTAGTGACCATCCAAAGTGTAATTAATAACTTTACCATGCTCAATGGGATTTTCAAAGTCTGATTTTTGAAATATTTACTCATCTACCAATCGGTGCCCTGCTTTGCGAGGAATTGGAAAACCTCCCTGGTCTTCGTGGTTGCATCTTACAGACCTTACAGATAATCATATGTGTGGGGTACAGAGATGAGGTAGTCATTCAAAAAATCATGTTAAGCACTATTATTGCACCCAGAGCGAGTCCATGTAGCTTATTATGTGACTTGATAAGTACATTTTTACTCCTGAACTTATTTAGGCTTGCCATAACAAAGGGGTTGAATACTTATTGACAAGACACTTCAGCTTTTAATTTCTAATTCATTTTTAACAATTTCAAAAAAACAGGACAGCACTTTGACATTATGTGGTATTGTGTGTAGTAGACCAGTTACAAAACAATCTCAATTTAATCCATTTCAAAATCAGGCTGCAACACAACAAAATGTGGAAAAAGTCAATGGGTATGAAAACCTTCTGAAGGCCCTGTAGGTAAGTTACACATCTGTATTTACTTTTCAGTATATTTGCAAAAATGTTTAAAAACATGTTTACAACTTGTCATTATGGGGTATTGTTTGTAGATGGGTAAAACCAACAACAACAATTGAATCAATTTTGATTTCAGGCTGTAACACAACAAAATGTGGAATAAGTCAGTGGGCATGAATATTTATATATACGTTCTGTGAGGGAGTGGCACACATCGTTGTACAAGTTCCTCAGTTTCTTGGCAATTTCTCCCATGGAATAGCCCTCATTTCACAGAACAAGAATAGACTGACAAGTTTCATAAGGAAGTTCTTTGTTTCTGGCCATTTTGAGCCTGTAATCGAACCCACAAATACTGATGCTCCAGATACTCAACTAGTCAAAAGAAGGCCAGTTGTATTGCTTCTTTAATCAGAACAACAGGTTTCAGCTATGCTAACATAATTGAAAAAGGGTTTTCTAATGATCAATTAGCCTTTGAAAATGATCAACTTGGATTAGCTAACACAACGTGCCACTGGAACACAGGAGTGATGGTTGCCGATAATGGGCCTCTGTACGCCTATGTAGATATTCCATGAAAATCAGCCGTTTCCAGCTACAATAGTCATTTACAACATTAACAATGTCTACACTGTATTTCTGATCAATTTGATGTTATTTTAATGGACACAAATGTGCTTTTCTTTCAAAAACAGCACATTTCTAAGTGACCCCAAACTTTTGAATGGTAGCGTATATATATATTGTATATACGTTGCATTTGGAAAGTATTCAGACTCCTTCACTTTTTCAACATTTTGTTACGTTACAGCCTTATTCAAAAATTGCTAAAATACATTTTTCCCTCATCAATACACACAATACCACATGACAAAGCGAAAACCATTTAATTTTTTTTTTTGCAAATGAATAAAAAATAAAAAACAAAAATACATTATTTACTTAATTTTGCTATGAGACTCAAAATTCACCTCAGGTGTATCCTGTTTTCATTGATCATTCTTGAGATGTTTCTACAACTTGATTGGAGTCTACCTGTGGTAAATTCAATTGATTGGACATGATTTAGAAAGGCACACACCTGTCTATATAAGATCCGACAGTTGACGGTGCATGTCAGAGCAAAAACCAAGCGATGCGGTCGAAGGAATTGTCCGTAGAGCTCCGAGACAGGAATGCGTCAAGGCACAGATCTGGGGAAGGGTACCAAAACATTTCTGCAGCACTGAAGGTCCCCAAGAACACATTGGCCTCCATCATTCTTAAATGGAAGAAGTTTGGAACCAGCAAGACTTTTCCTAGAGCTGGCCACCCTGCCAAACTAATGAATCGGGGAGAAGGGCCTTGGTCAGGGAGGTGACCAAGAACCCGATGGCCACAGAGCTCCAGAGGTCCTCCGTGGAAATGGGAGAACCTTCCCGAAGGACAACCATCTCTGCAACACTCCACCAATCAGGCCTTTATGGTAGAGTGGCCAGACGGAAGCCACTCCTCAGTAAAAGGCACATAACAGCCCTCTTTGAGTTTGCCAAAAGTTACCACCTAAAGGACTGGGGCGAATGTTCTCCTTCCAACAGGACAATGACACTAAACACGCAGCTAAGGCAATGCAGGTACTTTACTGAGTAAAGGCTCTGAATACTTATGTAGGTGTGATATTTAAGTTTTTGTTTGTAATACATTTGCAAAAATGTCAAAAAAACTTTTGAACAATTTTAGAATAAGGCTGTAACAAAACAAAATTCACTGTGAGCTAAAGGCTAACCGGCTAAAAGAAAACTAACCATTTGAGTGTCTTTATAAACATACAGTACAGTGAATGCATACATTTTTTGTATTTGTGTGATCCCGAGGGAATTGAACCCACAACTTTGTATTTGTAATTATTAAGGATTTTTTTGAGCTTCTAGTCATGAAATCTATGCAGCCTACTCAATCACGTTTTATAGCTACCGTTTACAGGCCTCCTGGGCCATACACAGCGTTCCTCATTGAGTTCCCTGAATTCCTATCGGACCTTGTAGTCATAGCAGATAATATATATATTTTTGATGACTTTAATATTCACATGGAAATGTCCACAGACCCACTCCAAAAGGCTTTCGGAGCCATCGTCGACTCAATGGGTTTTGTCCAACATGTCTCTGGACCTACTCACTGTCACAGTCATACTCTGGAATAAATGTTCTGGATCTTAATGTTTTTCCTCATAATCCTGGACTATCGGACCACCATTTTATTACGTTTGCAATTGCAACAAATAATCTGCTCAGACCCCAACCAAGGAGCATCAAAAGTCGTGCTATAATTTCTCAGACAACACAAAGATTCCTTGATGCCCTTCCAGACTCCCTCTGCCTACCCAAGGACGTCAGAGGACAAAAATCTGTTAACCATCTAACTGAGGAACTCAATTTAACCTTGCGCAATAGCCTAGATATATTTTTCCAACTTAATTGAGGAAAATAAGAACAATCCGAAATGTATTTTTGATACTGTCGCAAAGCTAACTAAAAAGCAGCATTACCCAAGTGAGGAGGGCTTTCACTTCAGCAGTAATAAATTCATGAACTTCTTTGAGGAAAAGATCATGATCATTAGAAAGCAAATTACGGACTCCTCTTTAAATCTGTGTATTCCTTCAAAGCTCAGTTGTCCTGAGTCTGCACAACTCTGCCAGGACCTAGGATCAAGAGAAACACTCAAGTGTTTTAGTACTATATCTCTTGATACAATGATGAAAATAATCATGGCCTCTAAACCTTCAAGCTGCATACTGGACCCTATTCCACCTAAACTACTGAAAGAGCTGCTTCCTGTGCTTGGCCCTCCTATGTTGAATATAATAAACGGCTCTCTATCCACCGGATGTGTACCAAACTCACTAAAATAAAGCCTCTCTTGAAAAAGCCAAACCTTGACCCGGCCTATATCGAATCTTCCATTCCTCTCCAAAATTTCAGAAAAGGCTGTTGCGCAGCAACTCACTGCCTTCCTGAAGTGGGTCATATGTATACGAAATGTATACGAAATACTGGTTTTAGACCCCATCATAGCACTGAGACTGCACTTGTGAAGGTGGTAAATTACCTTTTAATGGCATCAGACCGAAGATCTGAATCTGTCCTCGTGCTCCTAGACCTTAATGCTGCTTTTGATACCATCGATCACCACATTCTTTTGGAGAGATTGGAAACCCAAATTGGTCTACATGGACAAGTTCTGGCCTGGTTTAGATCTTATCTGTCGGAAAGATAGCAGTTTGTCTCTGTGAATGGTTTGTCCTCTGACAAATCAACTGTACATTTCGGTGTTCCTCAAGGTTCCGTTTTAGGACCACTATTGTTTTCACTATATATTTGACCTCTTGGGGATGTCATTCGAAAACATAATGTTAACTTTCACTGCTCTGCGGATGACACACAGCTGTACATTTCAATGAAACATAGTGAAAGCCCCAAAATTGCCATCGCTAGAAGCCTGCGTTTCAGACATAAGGAAGTGGATGGCTGTAAACTTTCTACTTTTAAACTCGGACAAAACAGAGATGCTTGTTCTAGGTCCCAAGAAACAAAGAGATCTTCTGTTGAATCTGACAATTACTCTTACTGGTTGTACAATCGTCTCAAATAAAACTGTGAAGGACCTCTGCGTTACTCTGGACCCTGATCTCTCTTTTGACGAACATATCAAGACTGTTTCAAGGACAGCTTTTTTCCATCTACGTAACATTGCAAAAATTAGAAACTTTCTGTCCAAAAATGATGCAGAAAAATGAATCCATGCTTTTGTTACTTCTAGGTTAGACTACTGCAATGCTCTACTTTCCGGCTACCCAGATAAAGCACTAAATAAACTTCAGTTAGTGCTAAATACGGCTGCTAGAATCCTGACTAGAACCAAAAGATTTGATCATATTACTCCAGTGCGAACCTCCCTACACTGGCTTCCTGTTAAGGCAAGGGCTGATTTCAAGGTTTTACTGCTAACCTACAAAGCATTACATGGGCTTGCTCCTACCTATCTCTTTGATTTGGTCCTGCCGTACATACCTATACGTACGCTACGGTCACAAGACGCAGGCCTCCTAATTGTCCCTAGAATTTCTAAGCAAACAGCCAGAGGCAGGGCTTTCTCCTATATAGCTCCATTTTTATGGAATGGTCTGCCTACCCATGTGAGAGACGCAGACTCGGTCTCAACCTTTAAGTCTTTACTGAAGACTCATCTTCTCAGTGGGTCATATGATTGAGTGTAGTCTGGCCAAGGAGTGTGAAGATGAACGGAAAGGCTATGGAGTAACGAACCGCCCTTGCTGTCTCAGCCTGGCCGGTTCCCCTCTTTCCACTGGGATTCTCTGCCTCTAACCCTATTACAGGGGCTGAGTCACTGGCTTACTGGTGCTGTTTCATGCCGTCCCTAGGAGGGGTGCGTCACTTGAGTGGGTTGAGTCACTGATGTGATCTTCCTGTCTGGGTTGGCGCCCCCCCTTGGGCTGTGCCGTGGCGGAGATCTTTGTGGGCTATACTCGGCCTTGTCTCAGGATGGTAAGTTGCTGGTTGAAGATATCCCTCTAGTGGTGTGGGGGCTGTGCTTTGGCAAAGTGGATGGGGTTATATCCTTCCTGTTTGGCCCTGTCCGGGGTGATCATCGGATGGGGCCACAGTGTCTCCTGACCCCTCCTGTCTCAGCCTCCAGTATTTATGCTGCAGTAGTTTATGTGTCGGGCGGCAAGTGTCAGTTTGTTATATCTGGAATACTTCTCCTGTCTTATCCGGTGTCCTGTGTGAATTTAAGCATGCTCTATCTAATTCTCTCTTTCTTTCTCTCTCTCAGAGGACCTGAGCCGTAGGACCATGCCTCAGGACTACCTGGCATGATGACTCCTTGCTGTCCCCAGTCCACCTGGCCGTGCTGCTGCTCCAGTTTCAACTGTTCTGCCTGCGGCTATGGAATCCTGACCTGTTCACCGGACGTGCTACCTGTCTCAGACCTATTATTTGACCATGCTGGTCATTTATGAACATTTGAACATCTTGGCCATGTTCTGTTATAATCTCCACCTGGCACAGCCAGAAGAGGACTGGCCACCCCTCATAGCCTGGTTCCTCTCTAGGTTTCTTCCTAGGTTTTGGCCTTTCTAGGGAGTTTTTTCTAGCCAACGTGCTTCAACACCTGCATTGCTTGCTGTTTGGGGTTTTAGGCTGGGTTTCTGTACAGCACTTTGAGATATCAGCGGATGTACTAAGGGCTATATAAATACATTTGATTTGATAAGGATCCCCATTAGCCGCTGCCAAGTCAGCAGCAACTCTTCCTGGGGTCTGGCAAAATTAAGGCAGTTATATAAAATGTTAAAAACTTGACAATACATTTCACAATACATGAAGTGTTGCTAGTACCACACTCTTACCAACTGAGCCACACAAAACCACACTACATGGCCCAGAGACTGATTTCTGTTGGTTAAAAAACAACAACATACATCCTCATAATCAGAAACATCATACAAATCACACAAGCCAGCCTATTAAGCATTAACCATTAAGACATTAATAATAAACAGGAATCAAAAATACTTCCTCTCTCTATGATATTCTTATCAATCCAGTAGCTGAGGTCTGTGTGTCTGGCTGTGTGCATAGCTTTACGATTGCTTCCCTCAGCTGTTCACCCCATACAGATAAATCTCTATGGTTCACCCCTCATTAGGTATTAGCAAACATTATATCTGCTCCTGGGTTGGTAAACAGCTATCAGTGTTGACAAAGATGGCATCCCAAATGGCACCCTATTCCCTGCATAGTGCACTACTTTTGACCAGGGCCCATAGTGTTATATGTGTAAATAGGGTGCCATTTGGGATGCGGCCAAAGAGAGACATATGACCTGCAGGTTCTTTCTCTATATTATCTATACACTGGAAACATACAATCACAAGTAAGAATTGCTCAATAGCCTGATAATGCAGCCGCTGCCGATGGGATCTATAGCTGATGGATTTATGACGGTGTAATTCAGTTTGTACTGTTAGTTTTAGTGCTTATGGTTATCAAATCAGTCCCGCCTGCTCTGAATGTTGCAGCAGCCATCTCATGTTTATTTAGCCATTTTTATAAGTGTATGAAATCTCAGTGTGTATTGATCTTGTTATCTGTTCAAATACAAATGATAAAAAGGCCCCTAATAAAAATCATAAAGGTTGTATAATGTTGACCTAGGCCCTAGACACAGTAAACCTCCTACACTACAGGCTTAATAGTTTCTTTGAGTAGGGCCCTGACCATACAGATAAAACTACTTAAACTGACTAGTTTCACTTGATTCATCTTTATGGTGTTTAGAACATAATTCAGGTTCTACAGATCTGAAACATTCCCAGCTCTCACACATTCTAAACACCCGAATCTCCACCCTCCATCTTACTCAAAATGTCACACAGGAAGTTGCATCATCGCCAGGGGCCCAATGAGATATATCAGGGGATGGTTTATGCAATAACCCATTTCCTTGTTAGAAGTTATGAAATGGGTTCATGTCTGTCCTGTGCCACACACCCAGCCAGCCACATAGACACCCTGAACTGTCCACATGTATGACTTCATCCTATTGTCTGAGGATCACTGGTAAATTAAGGTAAAGATCAGGACAGGGCTCTATGGGCGTTATGGGAATATTATATTATTATAACTGTCCCAATAATCCAAATTCCCTCTCTGTATGTGAGAAATGACATCCCTCTATGTCACAGCCACTGTATAGGAGTCATACTTTTATTTTATTAGGATCCCCATTAGCCGACGCCAATGGCAAAAGCTAATCTTCCTGGGGTCCAACACATAACGAAAAATATATTACAGACAAAACTACTTTACAATTGACATACATTTAAAACATTAACATAGACATGACAGACTTTTACATATACTGTATGTCACTGAAGATCAGCCCATATCGTTAGAGTTGTTGTTTCATGATGAGTAGGGCCCTTATATTTATAACTCTTGTCAGTAACTGGACAGATAGCCATTAGCTGGCATCGCTGCATGCCAAATACATGATAATGTGATAATGACTCAACAGTATATGACTTAATGATCCTGCCTAGATCTGAGGTAAAGTTCAACACTATGTTGAAATACAGTTCATGGCTTTTTCATGCAGTCTTTTCTTTCTTTTTGTTTTAGGAATAAACTTGGTTGAGGTCTATTTCAAGGAATATGAAAACAGTATTTTGCCAGTGAAAGGATGGATACCAAAGTATTTACAAGTTGAAAAGAGGGAACTTGTAAATAGATATAACTTGTTAATAGACTAGTAAATAGATGGAACTTGTAAATATATATAACTTGTTAATAGACTAGTAAATAGATGGAACTAGTAAATAGATGGAACTTATAAATATATATAACTTGTTAATAGACTAGTAAATAGATGGAACTTGTAAATAGATGGAACTTGTAAATAGATGGAACTTGTAAATATATATAACTTGTTAATAGACTAGTAAATAGATGGAACTTGTAAATATATATAACTTGTTAATAGGCTAGTAAATAGATGGAACTAGTAAATAGATGGAACAAATAAATAGATGGAACTTGTTAATAGACTAGTAAATAGATGGAACTTGTAAATATATATAACTTGTTAATAGACTAGTAAATAGATGGAACTAGTAAATAGATGGAACTTATAAATAGATATAACTTGTTAATAGACTAGTAAATAGATGGAACTTGTAAATATATATAACTTGTTAATAGACTCGTAAATAGATGGAACTTGTAAATAGATGGAACTTGTAAATAGACTTGTAAATAGATGGAACTTGTAAACAGACTAGTAAATAGATTAAACTTGTAAATAGACTTGTAAATAGATTAAACTTGTAAATAGACTATTAAATAGATGGAACTTGTAAATAGACTTGTAAATAGATGGAACTTGTAAATAGACTTGTAAATAGATGGAACTTGTAAATAGACTAGTAAATAGATGGAACATGTAAACAGACTAGTAAATAGATTAAACTTGTAAATAGACTATTAAATAGATGGAACTAGTAAATAGATGGAACTTGTAAATAGACTTGTAAATAGATGGAACATGTAAACAGACTAGTAAATAGATTAAACTTGTAAATAGACTATTAAATAGATGGAACTAGTAAATAGATGGAACTTGTAAATAGACTTGTAAATAGATGGAACTTGTAAATAGACTTGTAAATAGATGGAACTTGTAAATAGATGGAACTTGTAAATAGACTTGTAAATAGATGGAACTTGTAAATAGACTTGTAAATAGATTAAACTTGTAAATAGACTAGTAAATAGATTAAACTTGTAAATAGACTAGTAAATAGATGGAACTTGTAAATAGACTAGTAAATAGATTAAACTTGTAAATAGACTAGTAAATAGATGGAACTTGAAAATAGACTTGTAAATAGATGGAATGTTATGTCTGGTATTAGTTGGATTAACCGAGTGTGGACACTCCTAGCTTTCACAATGTCTGGCTGGATAGTGGATAGAATATTTGTGCGGGAATTACCAACACCCACAAATGCAAACACACACATTCTCCAATGTATATTAACAGGCTAAGCAGCCAACAATCGTGAGTCACGCCACGTCATAATCCTGGGTAACCTAACAACGATGAGGGCGGTTGATTAATTGGTCAGGCTAGTCGTTGGAATGATTAATTAGTTAGTGGCTGACATAACAAGTACAAACTATGTTATGTGGCAGTCTGTCCTGGTCTGGCCTTCTCCGTGCTGTGGTAGATTGGTATATGTCTCGAAACAGGAGGTCGAGGAAGGCCTGGGCAGTGTTGGAAATTTGGCAGTGGCTAGAGATCTGTAACTAGACACTTTCAGATCCAGACCTGCTGATTGGGGATTATTTGTTTCACCTAGCTACAACAATATTATTATATCATCCTACACTGTGTACAGATGATGAACATAGTATACAGTTGAAGTCATAAGTTTACATACACTTAGGGTGGAGTCATGAAATCTCATTTTTCAACCACTCCACAAATTTCTTGTTAACAAACTATAGTTTTGGCAAGTCGGTTAGGACATCTACTTTGTGCATGACACAAGTAATTTTTCCAATAATTGTTTACAGACAGATTATTTCACTTATAATTCACTTACATACAGTACACTAAGTTGACTGTGCCTTTAAACAGCTTGGAAAATTCCAGAAATGTATGTCATGGCTTCAAAAGCTTCTGACAGGCTAATTTACATCATTTGAGTCAATTGGAGGTGTACCTGTAGATGTACAGTGGGGAGAACAAGTATTTGATACACTGCCGATTTTGCAGGTTTTCCTATTTTCAAAGCATGTAGAGGTCTATAATTGTTATCATAGGTACACTTAAACTGTGAGAGATGGAATCTAAAACAAAAATCCAGAAAATCACATTGTATGATTTTTAAGTAATGAATTTGCATCCCTAGCCACGTCCTCAGAGCATGCGCAGGCCGGCTGGTGTGTTTACGGACATATTCAATCAATCCTTATCCCAGTCTGCTGTTCCCACATGCCTCAAGAGGGCCACCATTGTTCCTGTTCCCAAGAAAGCTAAGGTAACTGAGCGAAATGACTTTTTAGCACTCACTTACGCCATCATGAAGTGCTTTGAGAGACTAGTCAAGGATCATATCACCTCCACCCTACCTGACACCCTAGACCTACTCCAATTTGCTTACCACCCCAATAGGTCCACAGACAACGCAATCGCAATCACTGCACACTGCCCTAACCCATCTGGACAAGAGGAATACCTATGTAAGAATGCTGTTCATCGACTACAGCTCAGCATTTAACACCATAGTACCCTCCAAACTCGTCATTAAGCTTGAGACCCTGGGTCTCGACCCCGCCCTGTGCATCTTGGTCCTGGACTTTCTGACGGGCCGCCCCCAGGTGGTGAGGGTAGGAAACAACACCTGCATCCCGCTGATCCTCAACACTGGGGCCCCACAAGGGTGCGTTCACAGCCCTCTCCTGTACTCCCTGTTCACCCATGACTGCGTGGCCATGCACGCCTCCAACTCAATCATCGAGTTTGCAGACGAGACTACAGTCGTGGGCGTGATTACCAACAATGACGAGCCTGCCTATGTAACGGATGTGAAACGGCTAGCTTAGTTAGCGGTGCGCGCTAAATAGCGTTTCAATCAGTGACGTCACTTGTTCTGAGACCTTGAAGTAGTAGTTCCCCTTGCTCTGCAAGGGCCGCGGCTTTTGTGGAGCGATGGGTAACGATGCTTCGTGGGTGACTGTTGATGATGTGTGCAGAGGGTCCCTGGTTCGCGCCCGGGTATGGGCGAGGGGACGGTCTAAAGTTATACTGTTACACCTACAGTGAGGAGGTGAGGGTCCTCGGAGTGTGGAAAATAACCTCACACTCAACGTCAACAAAACAAAGGAGATGATCGTGGACTTCAGGAAACAGCAGAGGGAGCACCCCCCTATCCACATCGACGGGACAGTAGTGGAGAAGGTGGAAAGTTTTAAGTTCCTCGGCATCACATCACAGACAAACTGAAATGGTCCCCCCACACAGTGTGGTGAAGAAGGGGCAACAGCGCCTCTTCAACCTCAGGAGGCTGAAGAAATTTGGCTTGTCACTAAAAACACAAACGTTTATAGATGCACAATCGAGAGCATACTGTCGGGCTGTATCACCGCCTGGTACGGCAACTGCTCTGCCCTCAACTGCAAGGCTCTCCAGAGGCTAGTGAGGTCTGCACAACGCATCACCGGGGGCAAAATACCTGCCCAGACTCAATATTCTTGGTTTTTCTAATGACTGCCTAGCCTGGTTCACCAACTACAGACAGAGTTCAGTGTGTCAAATTGGAGGGCATGTTGTCCGGACCTCTGGCAGTCTCTATGGGGGTACCACAGGGTTCAATTCTCAGGCTGACTCATTTCTCTGTATATATCAATTATGTCTCAGCCTCCAGTATTTATGCTGCAGTAGTTTATGTGTCGGGGGTCTAGGGTCAGTTTGTTATATCTGGAGTACTTCTCCTGTCTTATCCGGTGTCCTGTGTGAATTTAAGTATGCTCTCTCTAATTCTCTCTTTCTCTCTTTCTTTTTCTCTCTCGGAGGACCTGAGACCTAGGACCATGCCTCAGGACTACCTGGCATGATTACTACTTGCTGTGCCCAGTCCATCTGGCCATGCTGCTGCTCCAGTTTCAACTGTTCTGCCTGCGGCTATGGAACCCTGACCTGTTTACCGGACGTGCTACCTGTCCCAGACCTGCTGTTTTCAACTCTCTAGAGACAGCAGGAGTGGTAGAGATACTCTTAATGATCGGCTATGAAAAGCCAACTGACATTTACTCCTGAGGTGCTGACTTGCTGCACCCTCGACAACCACTGTGATTATTATTATTTGACCCTGCTGGTCATCTATGAACATTTGAACATCTTGGTTCTGTTATAATCTCCACCCGGCACAGCCAGAAGAGGACTGGTCACCCCTCATAGCCTGGTTCCTCTCTAGGTTTCTTCCTAGGTTCTGGCCTTTCTAGGGAGTTTTTCCTAGCCACCGTGCTTCTACACCTGCATTGTTTGCTGTTTGGGGTTTTAGGCTGGGTTTCTGTACAGCACTTTGAGATATCAGCTGAAGTAAGAAGGGCTATATAAATACATTTGATTTGATATCTCAAGGCCATCTGTCTGTTAAACATCCATCACTAACATCGAGTGGCTGCTGCCAACATACTGACTCAAATCTCTAGCCACTTTAATAATTACAAATGAGATGTAATAAATGTATCACTAGTCACTTTAAACAATGCCACTTTGTGTAATGTTTACATACATTACTCTACATTACTCATCTCATATGTATATACTGTACTGTATACCATCTACTGCATCTTGCCTATGCCGTTCGGCCATTGCGTATAAGTTAGTTGTTGTGAAATTGTTAGATTACTTGTTAGATATTACTGCATGGTCGGGACAAAAAGCACAAGCATTTCACTACACTCGCATTAACATCTGCTAACCATGTTTATGTGACCAATAAAATTTTACTTGATTTGAAACAATTTAAATGCAACGCTACCAAATACTGATTGAGTGTATGCAAACTTCTGACTCACTGGGAATGTGATGAAAGAAAAAAAAGCTGAAATAAATCCTTCTCTCTACTATTATTCTGCCATTTCCCATTCTTAAAATAATGTGGTGATCCTAACTGACATAAGACACAGAATTTTTACTAGGATTAAAATGTCAGGAATTGTGAAAAACTGAGTTTAAATGTATTTGGCCAAGGTGTATGTAATCTTCCAACTTCAACTGTACTACAACTGTACTCATCTATACATACCATACTATACTCATCTATACATACTATACGCATCATAGATACTATAATATACTCATCTATACATACTATACTCATCTATACATACCATACTATACTCAATTCATACTATACACATCATATATACTATAATATGCTCATCATAGTACATTGAGCCTGTAACCGTCTGCAGAATGTGTATAGATTATGAGTATATTATAGTATATATGATGCGTAGGGTATAGGATGCATATATGAGTATATTATAGTATATATGATGTGTATAGTATAGTATGTATAGATGAGTATAGTGTAGTATGTATAGATAATTTTTTTTACTTTATGAGGATGTCAGACTGATGACAAACGCAATAAAAAGCAAGTTTCCACATTCTACACATTGTTATTCTATAATCTGTTTGGGTGCTTAGGTGTTATGAGTCTCTCTTCTACAGAAAGTGAGTTTATAAGTATCTGCACCTCTCTATGTGCTCTCTTCCCTCCTCTGATGACTTCTGTTTATCCAGAAACGCCTGCCTGGCTCTACTCTGCTCTGTCTGCCCCACACAATGGCAACCAGCTTTGTGTGGTCGTTCTCTATGTTAATACAGTTCTCTTTGTGTGGTTCTCTGTGCTGATAGCTCTGGGGTTTAATCCGGAACCCGTTTCTTCTCAGGGGAACATCACCCGTAGCGTATAGCGGTGGGATTAGTGGCCAGGGTCGCTGTAACAGCGTCTAATCTACAGTGCGCCTGTTCTTCTCCTACCCTCCAGCTCTCTACGCATCTCAATGGAGAACACAATGACAGAGCTGAGACATCCCTCTCTGCATATCCATGGTACTATAACACAAGACAATGACTGAGAGGTTTGAGTGGCATGTGGCTTGTCATGTAGGCCTATTCCCATAACATAAGTCAGTGTTTGTCTTTCTGTGTAGGCCTTTACATGTGTTGGAGAACTGCTATATCAAGCACTGTGAGAAAAAGAAAGAAAGAGTGAGAGAGTGTGTTTAAGAGAGAGCGAGATCATATAAAATAGACTAGGTTTAATTTACCTATCCAAACAATTCCCGAATGGATGGGCAATGGAAAAGCTTGTCAGGGTGAGAGAGAGCAACACAGACAGAGGAATTGAGTGAGACTGGGAGATGAGATGAAACAGGAAAATTATAGAAATAACTGTTGGAAGGAAAGAAGATGAAGACACAAAATCAAAACACAGAGAGAAAGGTAAAGGATGGAGAGGGACAAGGGTAAAGTGAGGGATGGAGAGGGAGAAGGGTAAAGTGAGGGATGGAGAGAGAGAAGGGTAAAGCGAGGGATGGAGAGAGAGAAGGGTAAAGCGAGGGATGGAGAGGGAGAAGGGTAAAGCGAGGGATGGAGAGGGAGAAGGGTAAAGCGAGGGATGGAGAGAGAGAAGGGTAAAGTCAGTGATGGAGAGAGAGAAGGGTAAAGTGAGGGATGGAGAGGGAGAAGGGTAAAGCGAGGGATGGAGAGGGAGAAGGGTAAAGCGAGGGATGGAGAGGGAGAAGGGCAAAGCGAGGGATGGAGAGAGAGAAGGGTAAAGTGAGGGATGGAGAGAGAGAAGGGTAAAGTGAGGGATGGAGAGGGATGGAGAGGGAGAAGGGTAAAGTGAGGGATGGAGAGGGAGAAGGGTAAAGCGAGGGATGGAGAGGGAGAAGGGTAAAGTGAGGGATGGAGAGGGAGAAGGGTAAAGTGAGGGATGGAGAGGGAGAAGGGTAAAGTGAGGGATGGAGAGAAGGAGAATAGAGAAGAGACTATCAATATATGAGAGAGGTGGGGACAGAGGGGTAGAGAGCTCTTTTCGACACCCCTGCTGCAGCTGGCTCCTCTAGTCACGCCATTCTGCCTGGGTTCACTGAGAAACCCACTGCACCTGTTCTGTGGTTTACCCAAGGAGGGGCCCAGTATACACACACGTAGGCGCACACACACAGCACACACATGCGCACACATACATACAGACGCACACTCACTACACAGGCCAAATTACATTGGCCCTCGGGGAGGGAGTTACCAGAGAAAGAGAGGGAGGGAGGGAAGGGGTTGTTGATCAGATGGTGTGAGGAGGGTACATCTAGAACTAAACTAAAGATTCATAGAATATTAATACATTTTCTTAAATCAGGCAATTAAAAACAGTTAAAGCAAATGCAAATACAAATGTATTTTATTTAGTTTTATTTATTCAGAAGAGCCCAATTGAGACCAGTGTCTCATTTGCAATAGTGCCCTGAGGACAGATAAACCATCAACACAACAACAAAAATATAAAAACTACAAGACAGCTATAAATACATTACATCAGGTTATTGCAACACGCTATAATAGTCACTTGAAACAATTGTACACTTCAGTAAACTAATTTAACAAAAGAGTTTTACAACTGCCCTATCAGCACCAGGGAATGCAGGTGCAATTTGTTTTGTAAGGTATTCCATATCTGTGGTGCGTTAAAACTAAAGGCGTATTTACCAAACTTTGTGGAGACAAGCAGGACCTCAAGAGTTAACCAACCCTGCGAACGGGTTTGGTATCTCATGTTTTTATATTTCAACAGGGAACTGAGGTATTTTGGAAGCTTTTGTAGCAGAGCTTAATAAACAAGGGAGTAATGAAGTGAAGACTTTATTGAGATTCAGCCGACCTTCTGATACAGGATACAGTGATGAGTATTAAAATTGCCACCTGTAATAAAGTGAAGGGCTCTATGGTATCCAGTGGTTTAAGAGTAGTGGCTGCTGCATTCTGGTAAATTGTGTCACCATAGTCAAGAACTGTCAGGAAGTTGACTCCACAATCTACTTCCTACTGTTGATGGAGCAGCAATATCTATTTAAAAAAAGAAGCCCACTTTAAATCTTAGCTTTTTAACTAGCTCATCAGTTGGCTTTTTAAACATTAGATCTTTATCAATCCAAACGTCCAGATAGTTATAGGAAGGAACCCACTCGATGAGAGAGCCATCCAATGAGTGATATTCATCTGTGCCCAGATCTGTAGCCCATCTGATTAAAAAATCTGTGAATTAGAGAACAACATATTTAGTTTTGCCCACACTAAGTATATGCTTTAAATCAACAAGGGCTTTCTGTAATGTAACAAAATCAGAATGCAGCTCTAACATAGCTTGATCAACAGTCGTTGCAACGGCATAGAGATTAATATTACGATACACTGTATTGTCTGCATATAGATTCATATTTCAGGATTGAATACACAGACCAATTTATGGACAGTGCATTCTGAAATTATTCAGACCCTTTCACTTATTCCACATAATTTTGTTACTTTGCAGCCATATTCTAAAATAGATTAAATCGTTTTTTTATTTTTTCATCATCAATCTACACACAATACCCCATAATGACGAAGCAAAAACACAAAGATCACTGCACCTGTACATAGCCCATCTGTAAGTATCCCATCCAACTACCTCATCCCCATACTGTTATTTATTTTGCTCCTTTGCACTCCAGTATCTCTACTTGCACACTCATCTATCACTCCAGTGTTTAATTGCTATATTGTAATTATTTCACCATTATGGCCTATTTATTGCCTTACCTTGCACACACTGTATACAGACTTTTTCTATTGTATTATTGACTGTATATTTGTTTATTCTATGTGTAACTCTATGTTGTTGTTTGTGTTGCACTTCACTTTATCTTGGCCAGGCCGCAGTTGTAAATGAGAACCTGTTCTCAACTAGCCTACCTGGTTAAATAAAGGTGTTCTCAACTAGCCTACCTGGTTAAATAAAGGTGTTCTCAACTAGCCTACCTGGTTAAATAAAGGTGTTCTCAACTAGCCTACCTGGTTAAATAAAGGTGAAATATATATATATTTTTTAAAACAGATTTTTAGGTTCTACAAATTCATTAATATATATATATATATATCACATCTGCATAAGCATTCAGACCCTTTACTCAGTACTTTGTTGAAGCACCTTTAGCAGCAATTACAGTCTTGAGTCTTCTTGGGTATGACACTACAAGCTTGGCATTCCTGTATTTGGGGAGTTTCTCCCATTCATCTCTGTAGATCCTCTCAAGGTCTGTCAGGTTGGATGGGGAGCTGCACAGCTATTTTCAGGTCTCTCCAGAGATGTTCGATCGAGTTCAAGTCCGGGCTCTGGCTGGGCCACTCAAGGACATTCAGAGACTTGACCCAAAGCCACTCTTTCGTTATCTTAGCTGTGTGCTTAGGGTTGTTGTCCTGTTGGAAGGTCAACCTTCTCACCAGTCTGAGGTCCTGAGCACTCTGGAGCAGGTATTCATTAAGGATCTCTCTGTACTTTGCTCCATTCATCTTTGCCTTGATCCTGACTCTCCCAGTCTCTGCTGCTGAAAAACATCCCCACAGCATGATGCTGCCACCATCATGCTTCACTGTAGGGATTGTATTTGCCAGGTGATGAGTTGTGCCTGGTTTCCTCCAGACGTAATGCTTGGCATTCAGCCCAAAGTGTTCAATCTTGGTTTCATCAGACCAGAGAATCTTGTTTCTCACGGTCTGAGAGTCCTTTAGGTGCCTTTTGGAAAACTCCAAGCAGACTGACATGTGCCTTTTACTGAGGAGTGGCTTCCGTCTTGCCACTCCACCATAAAGCCTGATTGGTGGAGTGCTGGAAGGTCCTCCCATCTCCACAGAGGAACTCTGGAGTTCTGTCAGAGTGACTATCGGGTTCTTGGTCACCACTATGACCAAGGCCCTACTCCCCGGGCGGCCAGCTCAAGGAAGAGTCTTGGTGGTTCCAATCTTCTTCCATTGAAGAATGATGGAGGCCACTGTGTTCTTGGGAACCTTCAATGATGCAATTTCTTTGATCCCCAGATCTGTGCCTCGACACAATCCTGTCTCTGAGCTCTATGGAAAATTGCTTCAACCTTATGGCTTTGTTTTTGTTCTGACATGCACTGTCGACTGTGGGACCTTATATAGACAGGTGTGTGCCACAGGTGTTTACCACAGGTGGACTCCAATCAAGTTGTAGAAACATCTCAATGATGATCAGGGGAAACAGTATGCACCTGAGCTCAATTTTGGGTCTCATTGCAAAGGGTCTGAATACTGTTTTAATATTTTGTTATCTTTAATAAATGTGCAAAAAAAAAAAAAGCTGGAGAGAATGCCAAGAGTGTGCAAAGCTGTCATCAAGGCAAAGGGTGGCTATTTTGTAGAATCTCAAATATAATATATATGTTTTGATTTGTGTAACACTTTTTTGGTTACTACATGATTCCATATGTGTTATTTCATAGTTTTGATGTCTTCACTATTATTCTACAATGTTGAAAACAGTACAAATAAAGGAAAACCCTTGAATGACTAGGTGTGTCCAAACCTTTGACTGGTACTGTACATAAAAGGCTCCTAAACATAGAAGTCTGTAATTTTTCATCAGATAAGAAGGCTCAGAGAGAGATGTCTCTGAGGTGAATTCAGTTTATGAGTCATTCAAACCACCTGTCTGTATTGTGCTTATACGTTATGGTTATTCTATTCTGAAAAACATGAACTCATGGTGATACCACAGATATCAGTGACAGAAAAGTACTTTGCATCCGTTTGTGGATTAATTGATCTGAACATTAGAGCACAGTACACTCAGTACTCTGATATGACCACATTTTCTCAAGGGTTTAAGTCAGTTGCAGCATGGTTAGACACTTTTGCCTATGCTTCAGTTGTATTTTCGTATAGTCTTCGTATAGTTGTATAGTCTTGAAGTCCTCCTGGGTAATTTCCGGTAACTTCCTAATGACACAGTGCTATGAGAGACATCAGAGGGATCCAAAATGGCTGGTGGTGTGAGTGTTTTGGAATAGTCCTGGGAGGGAAACTTTTGGGTGGTTTTGTGACACCCGACAACGCCATACAACTACTGTTGCTGTGTAAACAGTTCCCAACACTTCATCAGCGCTGTGTATGGGCGGCAGTTTATGTGGGTGTGACCCGACAAGGGCCTGTGCATAGAAACGCACACATCTATAGATGTATGGAGTTACAATGCACAGTTATTTGCAAACGCCGCTATGGTTCTCACAAAGGAGACTGAGCAGTATAGTATAACAGAGGGAATGTTACTGTAGAGATGAGTACATGTATAGGTTATGAGGACAGAGGAGGACAGGAGAACAGTAGAGACTTGGGCAAGAGCTGAACTGTAGGCTATACCACAGCAGGTCAATGGAGAATGACTGTCATTCACACGTGTGATTCAATTAGACTTTTGAAACAGCCCTTTTTACACCACTCAGTGCCTGCTGTGGCAGTCACTGAACAAGACTTGGCCTGTATCTACGCAGCAAATCAGTAGCCATCGTGGCATGAGGAAACTATTCCATTTAGAATAGACTGTACGTGGCGAAGGGTTTGGAGATCACGGTGGCTCTTTACATTAGACTCTATTAGTGTTGGGTGTGGCCAACCTGCCTGTTTCTCTGCTTTGTGAGGTTGACTAAGTGCTGCCATTAACCTACATCTGATGACAGCTTTATGGGTGTTTAATGACAATTAAAACATTGGTGCATAAAGAGGGTGGAGCCCTCCCGTACCTCTGGGGGATGGCACGGCTTTAGATTAAGTGGTTACGTGATTAAATGTCCTATTGTATTTCAAATTGGTATACCTAATGTACGATATTGCAAAGGAATGCGAAATTAACAAATAATAGTGAGAGCTATTTTAACTTCATTTTAAATCAGGTGGGGAAGAGTATTCAGTTTAGATTCTAACTGTTGTACACCCAGGCATGCACACTCACACATTTCCCACTGATTTCTTATACTTTATCAGATTAATAGTTGGTGACTCAATTAGGTACAGTGTAATGTGTGTATACACTGAGTATACAAAACTTTAAGGACACCTTCCTAATATTCAGTTTCACCCCCCTTTTGCCCTCACAACAGCCTCAATTGGTCAGGGCATGAACTCTACAAGGTGTCCACAGGGATGCTGGCCCATGCTGACTCCAATGCTCAGGGCATGGACTCTACAAGGTGTCCACAGGGATGCTGGCCCATGCTGACTCCAATGCTCAGGGCATGGACTCTACAAGGTGTCCACAGGGATGCTGGCCCATGCTGACTCCAATGCTCAGGGCATGGACTCTACAAGGTGTCCACAGGGATGCTGGCCCATGCTGACTCCAATGCTCAGGGCATGGACTCTACAAGGTGTCCACAGGGATGCTGGCCCATGCTGACTCCAATGCTCAGGGCATGGACTCTACAAGGTGTCCACAGGGATGCTGGCCCATGCTGACTCCAATGCTCAGGGCATGGACTCTACAAGGTGTCCACAGGGATGCTGGCCCATGCTGACTCCAATGCTCAGGGCATGGACTCTACAAGGTGTCCACAGGGATGCTGGCCCATGCTGACTCCAATGCTCAGGGCATGGACTCTACAAGGTGTCCACAGGGATGCTGGCCCATGCTGACTCCAATGCTCAGGGCATGGACTCTACAAGGTGTCCACAGGGATGCTGGCCCATGCTGACTCCAATGCTCAGGGCATGGACTCTACAAGGTGTCCACAGGGATGCTGGCCCATGCTGACTCCAATGCTCAGGGCATGGACTCTACAAGGTGTCCACAGGGATGCTGGCCCATGCTGACTCCAATGCTCAGGGCATGGACTCTACAAGGTGTCCACAGGGATGCTGGCCCATGCTGACTCCAATGCTCAGGGCATGGACTCTACAAGGTGTCCACAGGGATGCTGGCCCATGCTGACTCCAATGCTCAGGGCATGGACTCTACAAGGTGTCCACAGGGATGCTGGCCCATGCTGACTCCAATGCTCAGGGCATGGACTCTACAAGGTGTCCACAGGGATGCTGGCCCATGCTGACTCCAATGCTCAGGGCATGGACTCTACAAGGTGTCCACAGGGATGCTGGCCCATGCTGACTCCAATGCTCAGGGCATGGACTCTACAAGGTGTCCACAGGGATGCTGGCCCATGCTGACTCCAATGCTCAGGGCATGGACTCTACAAGGTGTCCACAGGGATGCTGGCCCATGCTGACTCCAATGCTTCCCACAGATGTATTTCTTTTTTATTTGAACCTTTATTTAACTAGGCAAGTCAGTTAAGAACACATTTTTATTTACAATGACGGCCTACCCCAGATGATGCTGGGCAAATTGTGCACCGCCCTATGGGACTCCCAATCACGACCGGATGTGATGCAGCCTGGATTCAAACCAGGTACTGCAGTGACACCTCTTGCACAGAGATGCAGTGTCTTAGAACACTGCGCCACTCAGGAGCCAAAGTTGAGCCAAGTTGTCTGGATGTGCTTTGGGTGTTGGACCATTCTTGATACACATGGGAAACTGTTAAGCGTGAAAAACCCAGCAGTGTTGCAGTTCTTGGCCCAAACCGGTGCGCCTGGCACCTACTACCGTAACCTGTTCAAAGGCACTTCAATCTTTTGTGTTGCCCATTCACCCTCTGTATTGCACACGTACACAATCCATGTCTCAATGGTCTCAAGGATTAAAAATACTTCTTTAACCCGTCTCCTCCCCTTCATCTACACTGACTGAAGTGGATTTAACAGGTGACATCAGTAACAGATCATACATAGCTTGTATCTGTATTCACCTGGTCAGTCTATGTCATGGAAAGAACAGGTGTCCTAAATGTTTTTTACGGTAACATAAGATTAAAGCCTCACTGTTTATTTCTATTTTTGTTTGTGTTTATCTCGTCTGTTTCTAGGTGTGAACAGAACAGACAGGCCTCTCATTAAAACACCTGAGCTGTTTAAATTAGATAAAGACTGTCCATTACTCCGCAAGGCTAAGTCCCAAATGGCACCCTATTCCCTATGCAGTGCACTACTTTCGACAAGAGTCCCAAAGTAGTGTATTACAGAGGTAATAGGGTGCCATTTGGAACACAACCCAACAGTAAGGTGTGTTCCCATTTAAAACCAGGTCTATTTTAAATCCAAACAAAAGTCAACTTGATCTGTGTAACACCTGGAATGATAAGCACTTCAAAACTGTACCCCATAAAAACTCAAGACAAAGAGCAGGGAAATGACAACCTTATTACCATACAACAGATTACTGCTCCTGTACATAGCCCACCTATAATTTAGCCCAAACAACTACCTCTTTCCCTACTGTATTTAATTAATTAATTTATTTTGCTCCTTTGCACCCCATTATTTTTATTTCTACTTTGCACATTCTTCCATTGCAAATCTACCATTCCAGTGTTTTACTTGCTATATTGTATTTACTTTGCCACCATGGCCTTTTTTTGCCTTTACCTCCCTTCTCACCTCATTTGCTCACATCGTATATAGACTTGTTTATACTGTATTATTGACTGTATGTTTGTTTTACTCCATGTGTAACTCTGTGTCGTTGTATGTGTCGAACTGCTTTGCTTTATCTTGGCCAGGTCACAATTGTAAATGAGAACTTGTTCTCAACTTGCCTACCTGGTTAAATAAAGGTGAAATAAAAAAATAAAAAAATAAAAACAATCCAGTTTACTTCTCTCAGCCGGTGGATGATATCACCATTGACTCTGATCAGAACCTGCAGACATTATGTGTCTCTGCTCTCATACTTACTAACACCGTTTCTATTCTCCATGTTCAGTCTGTTCTCAAATGGATGTTTCACAGTTTACACAAACTGAAGAAATGTAGCGGTTACATTATAATAATGACTAAAACAAAGACACACACTTCGAGACAACGATTCAAAATGTTTAAAACAATATTATCAGTGTTGTCTTTGCGCTGTTTATTATGTTCGATATGTTGAACTTCAAGTTGTGTGTTTTCTGTTTGGTAGTTGATATTTCAACAGGAATAGACAACGGATTGTAATATCAGTAACCTTTGTGTGTGTATGGGTGTGTATTTAAATATTAGTAACCGTCGCTTGGATTATCACTATAATTGTGTCCAGTCATCACTCTGATTGACAGGCAGTTAGATTGATTAACGTTGAGGATTCCCCTGTCCTGTTCTGAACCAGGCCTGTTTGACAGTTGGTTGAGGTGAGTAAGGGATGAGTCACCTGTACACACAAACACATACACCGGACACACTGTACACACTGTTCACACACACACACAGATTAGTGTCAGGAACGTGAGGAGGGGGTTCTTATCTTTGTGGGAAAT
Source organism: Oncorhynchus kisutch (assembly GCF_002021735.2). Lineage (NCBI taxonomy): Eukaryota > Metazoa > Chordata > Actinopteri > Salmoniformes > Salmonidae > Oncorhynchus > Oncorhynchus kisutch. The sequence continues at coordinate 18,758,193 of NC_034186.2, read as the reverse complement.
CTCTCCTGTACATTCAAATACACATGTAACAGCTAGTTTTGAACACACTTGTCAATCTCAGTGAGAGTTCTGTTCTCTAACGATGACAGGGTGAGGCTGACCACAGAATGGACGTTGAGTCCGCCACCCCAATACAACCACACCAACCCCCTCTGGCTGTCATTCACAGATATACAGACAGTAGAATAGATTAATGAAATGATGGTATGGGGATAAGGAGGGGAAGTGAGAGAGTAACACACAACAGATAGTGGAGGGGAAGGGGGAGTTAAACACTGGTGGGGAGAAATGGGAAGAGAGAGAGAGAGAGAGAGAGAGAGAGAGAGAGAGTGTGTGTGTGTGTGTGTGTGCCTGTATGAGCATGTATGAGGCACTATATTGGAATGCTGGCCTCAGGCAGCCAGCAGCACTCAGCTTTAACTTCTGTAAAAAAACTAATAGCAGGAGACCGACGAGACCACACAGTCTCTCCTCCCAGAGAGAGAGAGGGAGAGAGAAAGAGAGAATGAAAGAGAAAGAGAAAGAGAGAGAATGAAAAGGAGAAAGAGAGAGAAATCAAAGTACTCGAGAGAAACAGAAAGTTATACAGTATCTCCAATATCGAATGCCTAGTACCAAGAGGTCCTAGGGGTTGCGCCAAGGGGTAGGGTTAGGGAGTGAATTGGCTGCTACGTCCCACTCTGATGATGCATCTCAGGAGACAGTATCATCCCTGTATTTAAGGATAACTTCAGAACAGTTAACGGTCTCCTGAGGTGTCAGCCTTTCTCAGCCATATGTCTTTAAGCTGATCCGAGATCAGTGAGTTATGTCATGTTTTATGGGGCGTTTCTCAATAACTGATTCCATGTCAGATCCCAGCTCTTTGACGTGTCAGAATGATGCCTTTGTTTCCTCACCTTGATAACAATCCAACTGTCAGCTCATTATCGCTCTAAACAGGTTGGATGACATGTTCTGCTACATCTGAGAAACCTCCCCTCAACACACCGGTCTCGCGCCTGGCCGTTCTCTGGGTGGAGACTGAGAGATAATAAAACGAGCCGCAGCAGAGCTCTTCTATCAGTCAGTGTGTGTGTGTGAGTGTGTGTGTGGGGGGGTATCAAAACAGTTGCGTATGTGTATGCAGGGATTGTAACCGTGTATGATTGATCTAATACTATGCTGTATCTTCAGAGTGTTTACGTCTGCGTTTGTGAAGTGGTTGACAGAGTTAAATATACATACCAGGTAGAAGGGATCAAATGCTTGTGTGTGTGCTTTTCTTTAGCATATAGGTGTGTTTTCATTACCCCATACTCCGAGCTTTGTCTCTGCATGTTCGGGCAATGTGTGGTGTGTGTGTGGGTGAGAGAGGGTGGGGGAGGATGTTGCAGCGGGTGCAGTGTCTGTGTGTGTGTGTGTGTGTGTGTGTGTGCCTGCATGCTTGCGTGTGTGTGTGCGCACGCGTGTGGTTGCATGCATTTGTGTGTGTGTGTGTGTGCCAGTGGCTGCTGGCTGAACACTTGATGAATGTGGATTGAGGAAATTGTTACTCTGTAATGAGGCTCTTATTGTTGTGCTTATGAAACATATTAACCAATGCAAATGCCTCAAATTACATTTCCTGCTCAACAGAACGAGGGGAGGGGGTAATGCAATTAAAAGTATAGAAGGGAAGGATTAACTTCTACTAAGCTATATGGAATTGATTTAAAAGGGTCATATTGACTTTGAATTCTAAGACCCCTTGAAAATTGTATTTGACCTTACTGCTATTAGCCTATACAAACCCATTGAATAACAGATTCAACTACAGATACACTACTAGGCCAAAAGTATGTGGATTTGGCTATTTCATCCACACCCGTTGCTGACAGGTGTATAAAATCGAGCACACATCCATGCAATCTCCATAGACAAACACTGGCAGTAGAATGGTCCATACTGAAGAGCTCAGTGACTTTCAACAAATGCCACTTTTCCAACAAGTCAGTTCATTGAATTTCTGCCCTGCTAGAGCTGCCCTGGTCAACTTTAAGTGCTGTTATTGTGAAGTGGAAATGTCTAGGAGAAACAACGGCTCAGAAGTAAAGTGGTAGGCCACACAAGCTCACAGAACGTGACCACTGGGTGCTGAAGCGCGTCAAAATGGTCTGTCCTCGGTTGCAACCATCACTACATAGTTACAAACTGCCTCTGGAGGAAATGTCAGCACAATAACTGTTTGTCGGGAGCTTCATGAAATTGATTTCCATGGCAGAGCAGCCGCACACAAGCCTAAGATCACCATGCGCAATGCCAATCATCGGCTGGAATGGTGTAAAGCTTGTCGCTATTAACTTTTTACAACTTTAATACGCATAAGTGAACTTGGCCCAATATTTTTTGTCCCCTAAAATGGGGGGGATCTATGTACAAAAAGTGAACATGCCTTCAAATTAAAGCTGAAAGTCTGAACTTTAACCTCAGTCATTGTGTCATTTCAAATCCAAAGTGCTGGAGTACAGAGCCAAAACAACAAAAATGTGTCACTGTCCCAATACTTTTGGAGCTCATTGTAAAGTTACAGTAACACGCTCCCACAGTCTCACGTCAGAATTAGACGTTCATCCATGTTTCTCAAATTTCAAAGTTGTTCCAAACCTCAAATTATGAAGTGTTTGGATACTTCGCTGTGTCATTCCAATATTAAGTTCAGGCATTAACTCTGAATTCTTAAGGTTAGGTGTCAACTCAGAATGGTTAAGATAACGGTTAATGTTTGGGATAGGCTTCAAAAAACATTATATCACTGGATTCGAACCAGCAACCTTTGGCTCTTTGGAACCAGAAGCAGATGCTTACGCCCATCCACCATCCCCGCCTACAATGCCCTAGCAAAATAAAAGCCTACTTGAAGGTAACAGCGCTCACTGTTTTGGTTCTTGTGGCCAGTTTCCACATCATCTCCCGACGTCCTGAGACATGGATGGACATCGAATACTGACTTGTATCCCGGGTGACCTGCCTGGTTGCAGAATGTTCTCAACCTTCATACACCAACACAAAGGTTACGATTTCATTAAGGGCACAGTATAACCCCCTAAGGTCATTAGAACCCCCTAATCGAATTAGCATAATACAACATCCTCATCAAATTCCATCAGTTTAAGCTAGAGACACTATATATACACAATAGTACGTGGACACCCCTTCAAATGAATGGATTCGGCTATATCAGCCACACCCGTTGCTAACAGGTGTATCAATTTTAGCACACCGCCAGGCAATAGACAAACATTGACAGTAGAATGGCCATACCGAAAAACTCAGTGACTTTCAACATGGCACCATCAAAGGATGCCACCTTTCCATTGGCATATTCATAGCACTCAATGACTACATCAAGCTTGTGATGTATTGACTTGTTTTGGTTGTGTTTCAGATTATTTTGTGCACAATAGAAATGAATGATAAATAATGTATTGTGGAGTCACTTTTATTGTAATTAAGAATAGAATGTTCCTTAACCCTTCTACATTAATGTGGATACTACCATGATTACAGATAATCCTGAATGAATCGTGAATAATGATGAGTGAGAAAGATAGACCCATAAATATCATTCCCCAAGACATGCTAACCTCTCACCATTACAATAACAGGCAAAGTTAGCATGACTTGGAGGTATGATATTTGTGCATATGTAACTTCCTCACTCATCATTATTCACAATTCATTCAGGACTATCCGTAATTATGGTAGCATCCACATTAATGCATTTACCATTCATTTCTATTGAGCACAAAATAATCTGAAACACAACTAAAACAAACAGCAAATGTATCCAACAGTCTGTAGAGTCACAAGCTTGATGTAATCATTGTGTGCTAGGAATATGGGACCAAATACTAAACTTCTGACTACTTTAATACACATAAGTGAATTTCCCTAAAATGGGGGACTATGAAACAAAAAGTGCTGTAATTTCTAAATGGTTCATCCGAAATGAATGAAAATACACTTCAACCTCATAGTTATGGTTTAATTTAAAAGTACAGAGCCACAACAACAACAATACTTTTGGAGCTCACTGCATCTGCCATTCTTTCAGTATGAGTGTATATATGTATGTATGAGTGTGTGTGTCTGTGTGTGTGTCTGTTTGTGTATATGTATGTATGAGTGTGTGTGTATGAGTGTGTGTCTGTTTGTGTATATGTATGTATGAGTGTGTGTGTATGAGTGTGTGTCTGTTTGTGTATATGTATGTATGAGTGTGTGTGTATGAGTGTGCAAGAATAAGTGTGTGTGTATATAAGTGTGTGTATGAGTGTTATGAGAGTTGATAGTGTGTTAGATTGGCTCAGTTATTCCCAGGATAGGAGATCAGCTTCAGATTATCTGTCTGATTTGTCCGTTGGACCGTTTTATATTACAAAGACATCATTTGCATCCTCCCACTGTTTCTAATAGTGTGTTCTGATCAGACTTTCAGTCTAAGGACATGGTCACCTGCCACACACGCACACACACACACACCTGCAGCCAGAGGGTCAATGTCAAACACATGAAAATGCCCTACCCCTGCACCCCCCACACACACACAAACTTGCTTTGTTCTATTGCTCTATTGTATATGAGACTATTGTTTCATCCCGTCATGTGTGTTCCGTATGTCTCTGTTCTTACCACTGAAAAAGCTCCATAGCTTTGAAGTGCTCCAGCCCAGCCTAGGGCTCGAACTGTGGATAGAGAGAGTGGCAGAGAAAGGGAGAGAGGGAGAGGGTGAGAGAGCAGGAGAGAAGGAGAGAAAAACTGCAAGAGAGGAAGGAGGAAGAGACTTATCAACCAGTGTTCCCATAAAAGCCAGTCACGCTGCCAGACTGGGAGCCAGAGGGCTGCTGCCCTGAGAGCATTGAACAGCCGGGGGGAACACACGCAAGGAACCCACACCTGGAACACAATATATATTGTTCCTGCCCTATTCCATCCAGAAAATTGATATTAGAGGATATGAGGCATTCATAAAGCCAGGGTTGGGTAGGTTACTTTCTAAAATGTAATCAGCTACTAGTTACCTGTCCAAAATTGTAATCAGTAACATAATTTTTGGATTATCCAAACTCAGCAACATAATCTGATTACATTCAGTTACTTTTAGATGACTTCCCCCTTAAGAGGCATTAGAATAAACATGTATGTTTGAATGGCATCTATTGCAGGATAAATCAATGTTAAAGTTGACATTGCTGGCCATATATGGATGTTACATTTTACTTTATGGGTTGGTTATGTAGGCTACTTCTAACCCATCGGTTTTTACTACATATAATAACACGATTAAACTTGAACTTTACATTAAAAACCAAAGTCTATCAGAATTCCAGTCATTCCAATACATGTTTTACCTGTTGATCTTTAAGAATAGGACTTGGAAATATTGAAGTATAGACTAGCCAAATTGTTTTACCTGAGCATAACCCCAAAATACATTTGGCTTGTCACCCAAAACCCTGACAAACTTTTACAGATGCACAATTGAGAGCATCCTGTCAGGCTGTATCACAACCAGGTACAGCAACTGCACCACCCTCAACCGCAAGGCTCTCCAGAGGGTGGTGCGGTCTACACAACGCATCACCGGGGGCAAACTACCTAACCTTCAGGATACCTACAGTCATGGCCAAAAGTTTTGAGAATGACATAAATATTTGTTTTCACAAACTCTGCTGCCTCAGTTTGTATGATGGCAATTTGCATATACTCCAGAATGTTATGAAGAGTGAGTGATCAGATGAATTGCAATTAATTGAAAAGTCCCTCGTTGCCATGCAAATGAACTGAATCCCCAAAAAACATTTCCACTGCATTTCAACCCTGCCACAAAAGGACCAGCTGACATCATGTCAGTGATTCTCTCGTTAACACAGGTGTGAGTGTTGACGAGGACAAGGCTGGAGATCACTCTGTCATGCTGATTGAGTTCGAATAACAGACTGGAAGCTTCAAAAGGAGGGTGGTGCTTGGAATAATTTTTCTTCCTCTGCCAACCATGGTTACCTGCAAGGAAACACGTGCCATCATCATTGCTTTGCTCAAAAAGGGCATCACAGGCAAGGATATTAGTGCCAGTAAGATTGCACTTAAATCAACCATTTATCGGATCATCAAGAACTTCAAGGAGAGAGGTTCAATTGTTGTGAAGAAGGCTTCAGGGCGCCCAAGAAAGTCCAGCAAGCGCCAGGACTGTCTCCTAAAGTTGATTCAGCTGCGGGATCGGGGCAGCACCAGTACAGAGCTTGCTCAGGAATGGCAGCAGGCAGGTGTGAGTACATCTGCATGCACAGTGAGGCAAAGACTTTTGGAGGATGGCTTGGTGTCAAGAAGGGCAGCAAAGAAGCCACTTCTCTCCAGGACAAACATCAGGGACAGACGGATATTCTGCAAAAGGTACAGGTATTGGACTGCTGAGGACTGGGGTAAAGTCATTTTCTCTGATGAATCTCCTTTCCGATTGTTTGGGGAATCCGGAAAAAAGCTTGTCCGGAGAAGACAAGGTGAACGCTACCATCAGTCCTGTGTCATGCCAACAGTAGAGCATCCTGAGACCATTCATGTGTGGGGTTGCTTCTCAGCCAAGGGAGTGTGCTCACTCACAATTCTGCCTAAGAACACAGCCATGAATAAAGAATGGTACCAACACATCCTTCGACAGCAACTTCTCCCAACCATCCAGGAACAGTTTGGTGACGAACAATGCCTTTTCCAGCATGATAGAGCACCTTGCCATAAGGCAAAAGTGATAACTAAGTGGCTTGGGGAACAAAACATTGATATTTTGGGTCCATGGCCAGGAAACTCCCCAGACCTTAATCCCATTGAGAACTTGTGGTCAATCCTCAAGAGGCGGGTGGACAAACAAAAACCCACAAATTCGGACAAACTCCAAGCATTGATTATGCAAGAATGGGCTGCCATCAGTCAGGATGTCGCCCAGAAGTTAACTGACAGCATGCCAGGGCGGATTGCAGAGGTCTTGAAAAAGAAGGGTCAACACTGCAAATATTGACTCTTTGCATCTGTCACGCCCTGGCCTTAGTATTCTGTGTTTTCTTTATTATTGTGGTTAGGCCAGGGTGTGACATGGGTGATTATGTGTTTGTCTTGTCTAGGGGTTTTGTAGATTGATGGGGTTGTGTTCAGTGTAGTATTCTATGTAAGTCTATGGTTGCCTAGAGTGGTTCTCAATCAGAGGCAGGTGTTTATTGTTGTCTCTGATTGGGAACCAGGACTGTTTCGGTTTTCCCACGTTTTCTTATTTTGTATATTTATATTGTTCACGTTATCATCTTTATTAAAGCTGTTCAACCATAACCACGCTGCATGTTGGTCCTCCTCTCCTTCCCAGGAAGAAAACCGTAACAGCATCAACTTCATGTAATTGTCATTAAAAGCCTTTGACACGTATGAAATGCTTGTAATTATACTTCAGTATTCCATAGTAATATCTGACAAAAATATCTAAAGACAATGAAGCAGCAAACTTTGGAAATTAATATTTGTGTCATTCTCAAAACTTTTGGCCATGACTGTACAGCACCCGGTGTCACAGGAAGTCCAAAAAGATCATCAAAGACAACAACCACCCAAGCCACTGCTTGTTCACACCACCATCATCCAGATGGCGAGGTCAATACAGGTGCATCAAAGCTGGGACCGAGCGACTGAAAAACTAGCTCAGAGGCTACTGCCTACATTGAGACCCAATCACTGCCACTTTAATAAATGGATCACAAGTCACTTTAAACAATGACACTTTAATAGTGTTTAGATGTCTTACATTACTAATCAAATGTATATAGTGTATTTTATACCATCTACTGCACCTTGCCTATGCCGATCGGCCATCGCTCATCCATATACTCATATGTACATATTCTCATCCACCCCTTTAATACACACACATCTTAGGTAGTTGTTGGGAAATTGTTAGATATTACTGCACTGTTGAAACTAGAAGTACAAGCATTTCGCTACACTCGCATTAACCTCTGCTAACCATGGGTACGTGACCAATAAAAATGTATTGATTTGAAACTAACGACTTATTAGCCATCCCTACTCTGTTGTTTATGATTTTGTTGTCATGGAGGACTGATTGGGCTCATTGAGTTGCATGCTTTGAGCACTACTGAAAAGTGCTATTTACATGTAAAAAATGAATGTCATATGCTGCATTTGCTATAGGCCTATTGTTTACCTTTTTGTTGGTGACACTTTGATATCTTGACAATATGCAGCTGTTTAAAGGGCAAATCTAAAGATGAAACAATAACAAAGCAGGCACCCTGCCTCTGTTTTGGTAAAAAGCTGAGGGATGGGCCTGGAGAAAAGTAACCACTCTCAGATTAATGAACAGAGCAATGGATGCAAGGATTGACCATCCAGGATATCAAAATGAATTGTTTTAACCAGGTTATGAGGCTATGCCGTGTTTGTTTACATTTACAATGTTTACAGACATTGGAGAAATACAAGCTTATATTTTGGGTTCTCATGGACAGAGGACAGTTGAACTAAGCTCATGAGTCATTTATGTCATATTCTTTGAGAATCAATGAATGAATATATATATTTAATATATTTAACAGTTTATGTCTTCACTATCATTCTACAATGTAGAAAATAGTAAGAATAAAGAAAAACCCTTGAATGAGTAGGTGTCGAAACTTTTGACTGGTACTGTATATTTAAAAAAATATATATGGGGGATTGGAAATGATGCAAATAAGTATTGATGGAAGCCACAATCTACCTGCAGTATAAAGCTGATCTACCCCCTAAAAAAACACACATGCATGCATGCGCGCCCACACACACACACTGAGGAAGGCTTCAGGGTTTGGACCGTGCCTCTGACAGGTCGTGGGTGGATCAAGGTTCAGATTTAAATATTACACACACTGGACCACAAAAAGAGAGGGGGAGGGATGGACAGATAAAGAGAAAGGAGATAGACAGAGTGTTGATAGAGCCCATCAGGATTTATATTAGCAGGAAAAAAGGGGTGATTTACACAAACGCGTGGGCGAAGAAGGGATCAGAGTTTGGCAGAGCAGAGGAGGGAGATGAAACTAACAGATTATCCATGGAGAGTGTGTGAGGAAACAAAAGAGCTACATTTTGATACTGAACAACATTGTGAGAAAGAAACGTTCTCCTCTCTCTCCTTCCATCACTCTTTCTTTTTCTTCTTTCTCAGTCTCAAACCGCTCTCCTCTTCTGTCTCTCTCCCTTTCCCTCTGTCCCCTTGCTCTCTCTGTCCTCTCGCTCTCCCATTCATATAGGCGAGGGAAGCAGGATGTCTTTCATCCAGCCCAGTTTAAGGATCAAAGCTTGAGGCTACTTGCTGAATCTGACCTCAATTTGCACCTCTGTGTGCCACACACACACACACATACAGTCGCTTCCTGTTTGACACACTACCTCATCTCCCTAATATGATGGTCTTCCTCTGGCCCCCTGCCCTGACACCCTCTACCCTGAAAATCAGTGCAGGTGGATGATGAAGAGATCCCCTCCTTAACCCCTGAAAATCTAGAGATTCCATAGCACACACACACACACGTACGTATGCACCCCCCCCCCACTCCAAAATGCACTTCAAACACTTGAAGACCATTGTGTAAGTCCCTGCCCAAACTCCCTCTTCCCATAGAGAAAGCAGTATAGTTGTACAGCCCAACCACCGTCTCCACCCCCCAGATTCTAGCTAGTGTTTATTGAAAAACTCCCTGACAATAGCAGCATTACCCTGTTCTCTACTTCAAAGAATGCTCTGTGTTTGGCTTCCTCTCCCTGTCCTCTGTGACAGTGTTAACATACTCATACTCCTCATACTCCCGACCCACACATGTATACTGTATACAAATACATACACATTCACAGCTCAACATACTCTACATATTTTTGTAGACCGTAACACAACTGAACACAAATACATTTTATACAATTCTCAAAAACACAGCCACACACACACATATGGGACATTCAAAACCAATTTCACAACCAGATTCTGATACACTGTCTTTTGTTAATTGTTTAAATTGTTTGCCTGCAATAGAATTTGATTTGATTATATATAGGTCAGAGGACCAAGATCAAGATATACATGAAATAACATTATTGTAATGTAGGCCACTACATACAGTGTGTATGGCATGACCTCATGTCACATGTCTTGTCTCCCATGGTATTGCATGTCTGTGTCAACAGTTGTGTTGTACTGTAAACAATGGATAAAGAGTAGAGTCTGCTGCAGTCACCAAGGAACTGAGAAAGTATGGGTTTGGAGGGTATCAAGGTGACAACGTGTAATATAGCACCCTCATGATCTCTTACTTTTCTCTACTTCTCCATAACCCCTTTCTATTTCGGTCCTCCTTTCCTCTAACCCTGAGGTAACCACGTGTACTGCTGTATCCACTCTGGTCATTTCAAAATGATGTTCTGATGCGCCCCCTTCTGGCCAGTACCATAACACATCAGCCTGTGTATCAAATCAAATTGAATTTGATTGGTTGCATACTCATAATATTTAGCAGACGTTATTAAGGGTGTAGCAAAATGCTTGTCTTGCTAGCTCCAACAGTGCAGTAAAATATATCAACACACACAAAGTAAAAGAATGGAATTAAGAAATATAGAAGTATTAGGACGAAAAATGTTGGAGTCCGGAGTATAAATATATACATATGTGTGATGGGATGCATAGACATTATGGACAGTATGTGGATAGAATATGTAGTATATCTGTAGAATACGTAGGATAGAATAGTTTATAAACAGCAATAGTTGAATAGGATTGACTAGAATACAGTATTATACTGAGTAAAACAGAATGTAAACATCATTACAGTGATCAGTGTTCTGTTATTAAAGTGACCAGTATTCCATGTCTATGTGACAGTGACTAATTTCAGGGCAAGTTACTGGGTGGAGGCCGTCTTTTTAACTGATGGCCTTGAGATAGATGTTTTTCAATGTCTCGGACCTCGCCTTCTGGATGATGGCATGGCGAACTGGCCGTGGCTCGGATGGTTGATGTCCTTGATAATCTTTTTGACCTTCCTGTGACATTGGGTGCGGTAGGTGTCCTGCAGGGCAGACAGTGTGCCCCCGGTGATAAGTTGGGCACACCACACCACCATCTGGAAAGCCCTGCGGTTGCGGAAGGTGCAGTTGCCATACCAGGAGGTGATACAGCCCGACAGCATCTGTCAATGGTGCTTCTTTAAAAGTTTGTGAGGATCTTAGGGGTAGTACAGGGGGAGCTGAGCATGCATCATTTAAGGGGCCGCTGTGTTGAGGATCAGTATAGTGGAGGAGTTGTTTACTATATACACCACCTGGGGGCGGCCCGTCAGGAAGTCCAGGACCCAGTTGCACAGAGCGGGGTTCAGATCCAGAGCCCCAAGCTTAATGATGAGCTTGGAGCGTACTATGGTGTTGAAGGCTAAGCTGTAGTCAATGAACAGTATTCTTACATAGGTATTCCTCTTGTCCAGATGGGATAGGCAGTGTGCAGTGCAATGGCATCATCCATGGATCTACTGGGGTGGTATGCAATTGCTGTGGGTCTAGTTGTGTAAGGTAAGGTGGAGGTGATATGATCCTTAACTAGCCTCTCAAAGCACTTCATGATGACAGAAGTGGGTGCTATGGAGCGATCGCCATTTAAGGAAAAGGGGATACCTAGTCAGCTGTACAACTGAATGCCTTCAACTGAAATGTGTCTCCCACATTTAACCCAACCCCTCTGAATCAGAGAGGTGTGGGGGGCTGGCTTAAATCAACATCCACAGCACCCGGGGAACAGTGAGTTAACTGCCTTGCTCAGGGGCAGAACAACATTTTTACCTTGTCAGGAATCCGATCCAGCAACCTTTCGGTTACTGGCCTACCGCTCTTACCACTAGGCTACCATTTAGTTCAGTTACCTTTGCTTTCTTGGGTATAGGAACAATGGTGGACATCTTGAAGCAAGTGGAAACCGCAGACTGGGATAAGAAGAGATTGAATATGTCCATAAACACTCCAGTCAGCTGGTCTGCACAAGCTCTGAGGATGCAGCGAGGGTTAACATGCTTAAATGTCTTACTCGCATCGGCCACAAAGAAAACGAGAGCCCACAGTCCTAGGGAGCGGCTTGCGTCGGTGACACTATCAAACGCACTTAAGCAGTAGATGGTCCAGATTCTTCCCTCCTGGACCTAGGACAGCATCCAGACCACCCGCTCTGCTCCTTTTCATGCAGCTTTCAACTTCTCCTACATGTTAAACTGTGGTCCTGTGTGGCTCAGTTGGTAGAGCATGGAGCTTACAACGCCAGGGTTGTGGGTTTGATTCCCACGGGGGACCAGTCAAGTCACTCTGGATAAGAGCGCCTACTAAGATGTTAATGTACACTAAAGGTTTCAGAAGTTTGGACACCTACTCATTCAAGGGTTTTTCTTTATTTGACTATTTTCTACATTGTAGAATGATAGTGAAGACATCAAAACTATGAAATAACACATATGGAATCATGTAGTAACGAAAAAAAGAGTTAAACGAATGAAAATATTTTATTTTTGAGATTCTTCAAAGTGGAAGTCTTCAAATAAAAGGGGGACCACCTTTTATGTATTAATCAGGGTGTTTCACAGAGGAGAAAGAGAGGATGTTTCCTCTTTCTTTCGTTTGCTTTCTTCCGGAACGGTAGTTTATATCAGAAGAAGACAGAGCATTCCATTGACAATACAAGGTTCACACAAAAAAAGCAATATTTATTTTTAACCCTTTGCCTTGATGACAGGTTTGCAAACTTTTGACTGGTTCTGTATACATAAGTCCAGTTAATAGTCATTAAGATCATTACGGTTGATGTGTGTCTGGTTGAATCCTATAGGAAATGACCATCGAAGCTTCCCCAATCCCAAACTGTAGCTTTAAACCTTTTAGTGTAATCTAGGGGATGGAAACGATGGGGTGTGGTTACAGTATTAGTGGTCACCACATTTAAGACCATCTCTTCAGCGCAGTCAGTCCAGTTATCGTCTCCCTTCCTCTGTTCCTCTCCCTTCCTCTGTTCCTCTCCCTTCCTCTGCTCCTCTCCTTTCCTCTGCTCCTCTCCCTTCCTCTGCTCCTCTCCCTTCCTCTGCTCCTCTCCCTTCCTCTGCTCCTCTCCTCCTCTCCCTTCCTCTCCTCCTCTCCATTCCTCTGCTCCTCTCCTCCTCTCCTCTGCTCCTCTCCCTTCCTCTGCTCCTCTCCCTTCCTCTGCTCCTCTACATTCCTCTGCTCCTCTCCCTTCCTCTGCTCCTCTCCCTTCCTCTGTTCCTCTCCCTTCCTCTGCTCCTCTCCTCCTCTCCCTTCCTCTGCTCCTCTCCATTCCTCTGCTCCTCTCCATTCCTCTGCTCCTCTCCATTCCTCTGCTCCTCTGCCTTCCTCTGCTCCTCTCCATTCCTCTGCTCCTCTCCATTCCTCTGTTCCTCTCCCTTCCTCTGCTCCTCTCCATTCCTCTGCTCCTCTCCATTCCTCTGCTCCTCTCCCTTCCTCTGCTCCTCTCCCTTCCTCTGCTCCTCTCCATTCCTCTGCTCCTCTCCTTTCCTCTGCTCCTCTCCCTTCCTCTGCTCCTCTCCATTCCTCTGCTACTCTCCATTCCTCTGCTCCTCTCCTCCTCTCCATTCCTCTGCTCCTCTCCTCCTCTCCATTCCTCTGCTCCTCTCCATTCCTCTGCTCCTCTCCCTTTCTCTGCTCCTCTCCCTTCCTCTGCTCCTCTCCCTTCCTCTGCTCCTCTCCCTTCCTCTGCTCCTCTCCCTTCCTCTGCTCCTCTCCCTTCCTCTGCTCCTCTCCCTTCCTCTGCTCCTCTCCATTCCTCTGCTCCTCTCCATTCCTCTCCTCCTCTCCATTCCTCTGCTCCTCTCCATTCCTCTGCTCCTCTCCATTCCTCTGCTCCTCTGCATTCCTCTGCTCCTCTCCATTCCTCTGCTCCTCTGCTCCTCTCCATTCCTCTGCTCCTCTCCATTCCTCTGCTCCTCTCCATTCCTCTGCTCCTCTCCATTCCTCTGCTCCGACTCATCCATAACACTATACTGTGCAACTTTTTCTGTTCAAGTTCATGAAAGTATGAAGCATTTGGGTTTCATGTTTTTATAGTGTTGCGTGCTCATATTAAATGGACATTCTTGGATTACTACATCGTTGTAACACCCAGGATATTATTAGCATTCACAGTGATGGACACAGATACTAATGACAATAGTGCCAACCATGTCTGATGATCTTTGACCCCATAATGTGTCCTCTTACACCCACCATCAACCCCATAGTGTCTCAGCAGCACGTTACCTCAGTCAATCCAATGACCTCACTCAGGGCCCAGCTGCGTCCTGCTGTCTCCCTGATTGCAGTCCGGGTTTCATCCTGGCATCGGCCCATCCAATAAACAAACATCAACCATGTAACAAGCTCCGCCTGTTGACAAACAGCAAACAGCAGTTCACACACTCTGAGCTGTCACTATTCATTAGAGGGATACTGGCTGAAGGACCTGACCTATATTGCAGCAGGCAGGTCGGCCATGTTGGGAAACGCTGGTCCCTAGGGAAAGGTACATTTTCTATTGACTGGCTTTTATGAGAATCAAATCAAATGTATTTATATAGCCCTTCGTACATCAGCTGATATCTCAAAGTGCTGTACAGAAACCCAGCCTAAAACCCCAAACAGCAAGCAATGCAGGTGTTGAAGCACGGTGGCTAGGAAAAACTCCCTAGAAAGGCCAAGACCTAGGAAGAAACCTAGAGAGGAACCAGGCTATGAGGGGTGGCCAGTCCTCTTCTGGCTGTGCCGGGTGGAGATTATAACAGAACATGGCCAAGATTTTCATAAATGACCAGCATGGTCAAATAATAATAATAATCACAGTAGTTGTCGAGGGTGCAGCAAGTTAGCACCTCAGGAGTAAATGTCAGTTGGCTTTTCATAGCCGATCATTAAGAGTATCTCTACCGCTCCTGCTGTCTCTAGAGAGTTGAAAACAGCAGGTCTGGGATAGGTAGCACGTCCGGTGAACAGGTTAGGATTCCATAGCCGCAGGCAGAACAGTTGAAACTCTCACATGGGTAGGCAGACCATTCCATAAAAATGGAGCTCTATAGGAGAAAGCCCTGCCTCCAGCTGTTTGCTTAGAAATTCTAGGGACAATTAGGAGGCCTGTGTCTTGTGACTGTAGCGTATGTGTAGGTATGTACGGCAGGACCAAATCAGAGAGATAGGTAGGAGCAAGCCCATGTAATGCTTTGTAGGTTAGCAGTAAAACCTTGAAATCAGCCCTTGCCTTAACAGGAAGCCAGTGTAGGGAGGTTAGCACTGGAGTAATATGATCAAATTTATTGGTTCTAGCAGCCGTATTTAGCACTAACTGAAGTTTATTTAGTGCTTTATCAGGGTAGTCAGAAAGTAGAGCATTGCAGTAGTCTAACCTAGAAGTAACAAAAGCGTGGATTAAGTTTTCTGCATCATTTTTAGACAGAAAGTTTCTGATTTTTGCAATGTTACGTAGATGGAAAAAAGCTGTCCTTGACACAGTCTTGATATGTTCGTCAAAAGAGAGATTATGGTCCAGAGTAACGCCGAGAACACATGGAACACATCAGTCTGCCCTCCTCTCTCTCCTATCATGTATGTATTGTATTAACCAAGCTATGGAGAGACGTAGGGGTTATCTTGACAGCTTTTCCCAGCAGATTCAGACCCTAGACGTACATATGATCTCCAGAAAGCTGGCTGATGTGCAACTAATAAACAAACATCTAATACACAACCTGAACAACAATTTTATTGAATTACTACCTTTCTAAGTGTTGACATTCCAGCCTCAAATGTCACTTCAGGTAAAGCATCTGAGAAGAATGCAACACTATGACAACAGCATGGCAGAGACGTGTTAGAAAGGTACATCATCATACACACTATTCCTTTCCATCTTCTCTCTACATCTCTTCTTCCACTTCCTCACCTTGTGCTCTGTCCTCCACCCAGTAGCATCAGCAGGCTGACTGAAATGGTATCTGTTCCTCCCAGCTCTCACTCTCTTTCTCTGCCCCATTGCATGTATCCTAGTGCTTTTCCAACCTAAGCCTGGCATCGGCCTGGATTTCCAGAGACCAAACTCTCACTCCGAGGCCAGGGAAAGTGACTAGCTCCTCCAGGAAAGCAGGCGAGAGCCATGCAGGAGAGGCTAGCGATTAGCCACACATGGGTCAGGAGTTCCTTAGCCTTTCTTAATTTCGACTGGAACCCAGGGCTGTGTATGTTTTACATGTTGACAGGTACTGGACAGAAGTTATAATTTATTAATATTAGGTCTATTGTGGAGATGTGGACCTGTGATCAATGACCTTTAAATGATGAATGCTCTGATATTTGACACTTTTGAACACTCTGGTGTTCTTTGGTCACAAGCTGAGAGAAAATTATTTTCTGTTGACTTAATGTGATATCTTGTTTACCTCGTGCAAAGGCAAAACATTGATTACTATCACTGTCTGTCCTTGCTTATTTACAATAATACATAATAGTCCTGCTTTAGCAGAACTGTGCTTGGTCAGAAAGGCAATCGGTGAGCATTATAGAGTTAACAGTTGTTTTTAATCTGCTATCCTAAACAGAGTAAGTTAATTAAGAACAGATTACATAATTACAGGCACAGCAACATTACAAGCACAGCATCATATATGGGCTCTAAAACACCTGCGAGAGATTTACCTTGGATCATAAAACAAGAACAATATGGACTTCGTAATACTCTGCTATAGGGCACAATCCCCGACTCCACAGCATTTCACCAAACCATTCCCTGTCCTTTGTGCTAAACTCATCCGTGTTCCTTCATGAATTCATTAGCCTTGTCTTAGCATGTTTGATTACACTTTAATGCATTTAATTGATGTCTACATGTTGTTCCATCTATTTGGTGCCAACAATCCATCCACACAGCCCAGACCCATGGTAGGGTAATGACAACACAACGGTAGTGTCTCATAGCAGTGCTCTCTCTGGCATTGATCGGTTGTCCCTTATTTGATGTGGCCTGTTGGATCTGAACTACAGTGACATCCCCTCCCCTCCCCTCCCAACCCCCTTTTACTAGGAAGGAAGTGCTCACCCACTGGTTGTCTGTTCCCTCTTGAGAGAGAGGCAGGAGGACGGGGCAAGCCAGGAGATGGTGGAGGTGTCAATGGGGAGGGAGGCTGAGGAGGAGGGGGGTGGGGTGGGGTAATATTTACATTGAGCTCTTCCTCTTGCTGGCCAGGGGCCCATGGGAAAAGAATATGAAAGACAAACAATGAACAATAGATGGTTTTGGGGGTGAGCTACGGTGCCAACACAGCGTGTGCCATGGGACGGAGGGATGAATGTAGGGGTGGGGGGGGGTCTCTAGTCCTGGTGTAGCTGGGGGTTAGGATGACTTCACTGGCTCTCTGTAGAGCACACCTGAACTATTTTACACTGAAATGTGCACTTTTGGGACTATTCCATTGGTTCAATTGTACTGGGTAAATCAAATCAAGCACAGCGCAAGTATTTGAAAGTATGTGACATATGTATTTGACCTAGGTCTGTCTGCAACTAGCGACTCTCTGAAGTGTCTACGATACTCCAAACACCAAAGAGAATATTCTGGTCATGCTATAGATGCCAGCTGGGAGTCGGAGCTCCTTTCCTCCTTTCTCTTTTCACGGTGCATCACTGCGGCATTTCCACTTGTTCTGGGAAAGACACAGGCAGCATCATTAGAGCTGCAACAGGGAGTCAGGGAGAGACCACCCAGGCACACTGGAGCTCTGAGCGCTGATACCAACATATTTATCTCACCAAATTGTCCAAGGCACGGCAGAGCGTGTTTCTGTATGATAAGACCTGGCCACCCAGCCCCCCCCCACCCCTCTGGGGAACCCGTATTTTCCAATTAGCCAGGGTTAATGTGATAATGGAGGGATCAAACTGTGATTTGGGCGGTTGGTGGTTGGTTTGGCGACTACCCCATCTCTTCATTGCTGTGGCCCAGGTCCAGGCTCTGACTGGCTCTGTAAGGGCTAATTTAAGGTAATGACTTTGTAGGATTTGGGCCTTCTCAGCCCCCAGGGGTAGGCTACTGCAGCCCTTTGCCAAGAAGTAAGAATAATGGTGTCATATTACGCATACCGGCATGGACTGGACTGGTGCTCCTTCCAGAACTTGATGAGGGGTTTTGGTGCTTTGACCAGAGGGAGTCGTAATGTTTTTTTTGTTCTCCTTTTCCCCCCACAAGTTAGAGTTCTGAGGGATTCGCATGCGAGGCGTGGTGGCCCGGCGACCAAGGATTCTGGGAGAAATCTGACGCCAAGTTCCAGCTGTCCATTACACACCATTGGGTTTCATGACCACTTAAAGTAGACACGCCAGCCAGCTCCTGTTTTCAAAGACCCTAGACACGACCCTGAGAACTGTTCTACTACGGAAAAATTCTGCATTCTACTACACAGAAATATTCTGCAAGGAACATTCTACTACAGAAATATTCTGCAAGGAACATTCTACTACACAGAAATATTTTGCATAGAACATTTCACTACTACTACACAAATGAGCCAAGAGAACCTTGTGGAAGATTCTAAAACAGAAACTGCGCATGATTTGGGTTACCTGGTGCAATGGAGCAAATGGAATAGTCCCAAAAATAAATAAAGCGGGGGGAAAACCAGACAGCCAATACTCCTACAGTGAATCAATCAATCAAATGAATTTACAAAGTGCTGTACAGAAACCCAGCCTAAACCCCAAACAGCAAGCAATGCAGATGTAGAAGCATGCAGATGTAGAAGCAATACAGACTCCCAAATGAAAATACATGTACATTTACATTCCATTTTTTGTCTAGTTCTTAAACATGTATTTCTAATTGAAAATGTTCTTATATTGCTTTACTAAGTCAATACATACGTATAGCAAACACAGACACAGTATATAGAGACAACTATTGATTCTAAGTGGGTGACTTATTTTTCTCCATCAGAAAACCAACCAACCCAGTCCAGACATGTGTCAATCTCAGCCAGACGGCTCCCTGGAAGTGTTGCATAATAGTAGGATGTTTGCTGTGCAGTGGGTTATTGGGCAGGTCTGTGTGAACCACCCAGCACAATGAGATGTTTGAGTTTTATATCACAAACCTCACTTCCGACAAGGAAAATAAACAGTTGCCATCCCAAGGTTTGGCTTGGGCTCCTTGTTTTGAGAGCCAGCGAGTCAAGAATGACCTAATAAGAAACAAGCACTTGAGAAGGAGGAAGACACAGGCACAATTTTACAGTGTGCTTGGCAGGCACAGAACATGAACAGGGCAATATCCGTAGCAGTAAAGCATTTTCTACTGTCAATATTTCACACCTCAAAGATGATAGGGCTATTATTCTCAAAGAAACAATCAACAATTGTGAAAAATGTACACTACAAAGTGCTCTGTAAACCCAAATTATGGCCGTGTTTGAGGGCATCAAAACCATGATGTATCATGGGTAAATTGTGACTGACTGATCTAAAAGTAATAGTGAGTCATTATTTATGATGCAAGGTGATTTGTAGATCAGTCAGTAGCAGTGGTGATTTTAGCATGTAAAATCTAAGTGGGGCAAAAAACAAAAACATGTTTGCTGCATGCCAGCAAAGCCACGACACAACACTAAACAATATATATTCATTGCACTATAACGGTGACAAACGGTGACAACAAACTGTAATGGAAAACCTAAAGCCTTCCCAACAGCAGAGCTTTCTTTTCAGCACCATTAAAAGAATCCTTACCACTGCTACACTTGACTACCAGCAAAGCCTTGTCTGGACGCGAAACAGTTAATTCATCCTCATTTCTGCCTTTTTTTAAAACATAGCTGATATGGCTGACTTGCTTAAACAAATGTGGTTTCTACTGACAATTCTGACAATTGAGATGTACAAACTATGGAATAAGGGAACAACGAGTAGATAACAGGCAATCGTAATTTTGATTAAGATATTAATGAGCAAGCTAGGAAGGACGTAGTCAGTATAACTATTTGTTCGGAACTTTTGAAATGTACAGCTCAGTATTCTCCCTGTACACCAAATCAGAACCGTGGGCTAAATAAAGGGGGCATAGAAGCAGACAATGAAAACTCTTACAATATTTGATGATTACATTTCTCTAAAACAGGCTATATGTGCACCATCAAGTCAGAACAGTAGGCTAAGTTATGAGGGAGGAAAGAGACCAAATTATTAGGGTGATGCACATGGGCTACTAACGGCTTACTACACAACATACACTTAGTATTACTTTCTTAGGGACAGTATATCTTGTTACCTTGTTGTGCTGTGCTCACTTGAACAGGAAGGTGGCGAAGTGGTCCTTCCTGTGGGCTCTAGAAAGAGTCCCACCTTGGAATTCTGAGTTGGATGAGCGCTCAAAATTATTTTACGTATTTTCCCAGTCGGAGCTAGTTTTATCCGAGTTCCCAGTTGTCTTGAACTCACCTCTTGTTTTACCAGACGCAGCTGTTCTATCCTGCCGGTACATCATATAACCAGCCAGCAACGAGTCCATGAAGCATAAGATGTTACCGTTTTTAATGTCCGGTTGGTAGTTTAATCTTCCACGTAACTCAGCGATTTTATTCTCCAAGGATTGCACGTTTTCTAGCAGAATGGAGGGAAGTGGGGGTTTATTCGATCGCTTAGGAATTCTCAGAAGGCAGCCCTCTCTTCGGCCCCTCTTTCTCCACTTCCTCTTCACGCAGATCACGGGGATCGGGGCCTGTTCCCGAGGAAGCAGTATATCCTTCGCGTCGGGCTCGTCAGAGTTGCAAATAAATCAACAAAAAAATACAATCACGTAAAACCTCTGCCTTCTTCTCCAGCACTATCTTAACACTGTCGAACTGACAACCGGGGTCAGCTTGCAGGCACCCAGCTCGCCACAATGAGTCGGTAGAGCCCGATGAGATAAGGACATCCCTGCCAGCCAAACCCTCTCCTAACCCCGATGACGATGGGCTAGCATAGACCTAGGGCTTGTTTGACATTGCAGCCGAGAGTGCATGAGACTGCCGACTGACCAGTGGTGACACGTAATTCAGGGCAGGAGTAGCAGAGACCCACCTGTTGAGCTAATTTTTTTTAATTATTTTAGCTAAACAGGTGGGTCTCAATGACACGTCACCACTGGTCAGTCGGCAGTCGCATGCACTCTCAGCTGCAATGTCGAACAAGCCCTATGTCTATGCTAGCCCAATATTGGACTAAAGATGCCTAACGTTACTCCTTAGTCCAAGGACATTACATGTTCTGTTTAAAGGGCAAATATGATCTGGAAGCCAAAACAGCCAAATACTCTAAACGTGAATCGATTCTTAATTGCGGTACGGTTCTAGAAATATAAATCCCTCTACTTTCTATCACATCAATGCAAAATAAACACTGTCTCAACAGTTGCAGCAGACAGTATGTTTCAGTGACAACATGTTTGTGCCGTCTGTCTTCCGCAGATAGGTATTAGCACAGGTTGTCTACTCTGTCTTCGGTCTGTTTTCCGTAAACAAGCTCCGTAACATGTAAATATGGCCGTGTGGAAACACTAACTCTATAAAGAATGTATCAATTTAAAGTTTTGTTTTATTTCTAAACGATATGTTAGATGAGGTCCTTATGCTTCCAAAACCGTAGCGCATGCAATGCGTATTTATTTATTTATTTTATTTTATTTTACCTTTATTTAACCAGGTAGGCAAGTTGAGAACAAGTTCTCATTTACAATTGCGACCTGGCCAAGATAAAGCAAAGCAGTTCGACAGATAAAACTACACAGAGTTACACATGGAGTAAAAACAAACATACAGTCAATAATGCAGTATAAACAAGTCTATATACAATGTGAGCAAATGAGGTGAGAAGGGAGGTAAAGGCAAAAAAAGGCCATGATGGCAAAGTAAATACAATATAGCAAGTAAAATACTGGAATGGTAGTTTTGCAATGGAAGAATGTGCAAAGTAGAAATAAAATAATGGGGTGCAAAGGAGCAAAATAAATAAATAAATAAAAATTAAATACAGTTGGGAAAGAGGTAGTTGTTTGGGCTAAATTATAGGTGGGCTATGTACAGGTGCAGTAATCTGTGAGCTGCTCTGACAGTTGGTGCTTAAAGCTAGTGAGGGAGATAAGTGTTTCCAGTTTCAGAGATTTTTGTAGTTCGTTCCAGTCATTGGCAGCAGAGAACTGGAAGGAGAGGCGGCCAAAGAAAGAATTGGTTTTGGGGGTGACTAGAGAGATATACCTGCTGGAGCGTGTGCTACAGGTGGGAGATGCTATGGTGACCAGCGAGCTGAGATAAGGGGGGACTTTACCTAGCAGGGTCTTGTAGATGACATGGAGCCAGTGGGTTTGGCGACGAGTATGAAGCGAGGGCCAGCCAACGAGAGCGTACAGGTCGCAATGGTGGGTAGTATATGGGGCTTTGGTGATAAAACGGATTGCACTGTGATAGACTGCATCCAATTTGTTGAGTAGGGTATTGGAGGCTATTTTGTAAATGACATCGCCAAAGTCGAGGATTGGTAGGATGGTCAGTTTTACAAGGGTATGTTTGGCAGCATGAGTGAAGGATGCTTTGTTGCGAAATAGGAAGCCAATTCTAGATTTAACTTTGGATTGGAGATGTTTGATATGGGTCTGGAAGGAGAGTTTACAGTCTAACCAGACACCTAAGTATTTGTAGTTGTCCACGTATTCTAAGTCAGAGCCGTCCAGAGTAGTGATGTTGGACAGGCGGGTAGGTGCAGGTAGCGATCGGTTGAAGAGCATGCATTTAGTTTTACTTGTATTTAAGAGCAATTGGAGGCCACGGAAGGAGAGTTGTATGGCATTGAAGCTTGCCTGGAGGGTTGTTAACACAGTGTCCAAAGAAGGGCCGGAAGTATACAGAATGGTGTCGTCTGCGTAGAGGTGGATCAGGGACTCACCAGCAGCAAGAGCGACCTCATTGATGTATACAGAGAAGAGAGTCGGTCCAAGAATTGAACCCTGTGGCACCCCCATAGAGACTGCCAGAGGTCCGGACAGCAGACCCTCCGATTTGACACACTGAACTCTATCAGAGAAGTAGTTGGTGAACCAGGCGAGGCAATCATTTGAGAAACCAAGGTGGTGACAGTGTTTCCTATCTTCAGTGCAGTGGGCAGCTGGGAGGAGGTGTTCTTATTCTCCATGGACTTTACAGTGTCCCAGAACTTTTTTGAGTTAGTGTTGCAGGAAGCAAATTTCTGCTTGAAAAAGCTAGCCTTGGCTTTTCTAACTGCCTGTGTATAATGGTTTCTAGCTTCCCTGAACAGCTGCATATCACGGGGGCTGTTCGATGCTAATGCAGAACGCCATAGGATGTTTTTGTGTTGGTTAAGGGCAGTCAGGTCTGGGGAGAACCAAGGGCTATATCTGTTCCTGGTTCTAAATTTCTTGAATGGGGCATGTTTATTTAAGATGGTTAGGAAGGCATTTAAAAAAAATATCCAGGCATCCTCTACTGACGGGATGAGATCAATATCCTTCCAGGATACCCCGGCCAGGTCGATTAGAAAGGCCTGCTCGCAGAAGTGTTTCAGGGAGCGTTTTACAGTGATGAGTGGAGGTCGTTTGACCGCTGACCCATTACGGATGCAGGCAATGAGGCAGTGATCGCTGAGATCTTGGTTGAAGACAGCAGAGGTGTATTTAGAGGGGAAGTTGGTTAGGATGATATCTATGAGGGTGCCCGTGTTTAAGGCTTTGGGGAGGTACCTGGTAGGTTCATTGATAATTTGTGTGAGATTGAGGGCATCAAGTTTAGATTGTAGGATGGCTGGGGTGTTAAGCATGTTCCAGTTTAGGTCGCCTAGCAGCATGAACTCTGAAGATAGATGGGGGGCAATCAGTTCACATATGGTGTCCAGAGCACAGCTGGGGGCAGAGGGTGGTCTATAGCAGGCGGCAACGGTGAGAGACTTGTTTTTAGAGAGGTGGATTTTTAAAAGTAGAAGTTCGAATTGTTTGGGTACAGACCTGGATAGTAGGACAGAACTCTGCAGGCTATCTTTGCAGTAGATTGCAACACCGCCCCCTTTGGCAGTTCTATCTTGTCTGAAAATGTTGTAGTTTGGAATTAAAATGTCTGAGTTTTTGGTGGTCTTCCTAAGCCAGGATTCAGACACAGCTAGAACATCCGGGTTGGCAGAGTGTGCTAAAGCAGTGAATAGAACAAACTTAGGGAGGAGGCTTCTAATGTTAACATGCATGAAACCAAGGCTATTACGGTTACAGAAGTCGTCAAAAGAGAGCGCCTGGGGAATAGGAGTGGAGCTAGGCACTGCAGGGCCTGGATTCACCTCTACATCGCCAGAGGAACATAGGAGGAGTAGAATAAGGGTACGGCTAAAAGCTATGAGAATTGGTCGTCTAGAACGTCTGGAACATAGAGTAAAAGGAGTGTTCTGGGGGCGATAAAATAGCATCAAGGTATAATGTACAGACAAATGTATGGTAGGATGTGAATACAGTGGAGGTAAACCTAGGTATTGAGTGATGAAGAGAGAGATATTGTCTCTAGAAACATCGTTGAAACCAGGAGATGTCATTTATTGATGTTCTGACCGAGCGTCGCGGCTCTTAACAAAACTCCCCCTACAGAAGACGCCTTCCTCCAATGACTTATGTGTCATGTAATGGTACTATGGGCTATGTTTATGCCTAGAGGATGATCAAAATAAAACATCATGGCAGAGATGAATACAGAATGGTTTAAAGATATTCCAGGTTATAGAATTTTTGGTAAAATAAAGTAGGCTATGTTTGTGCGAACTGGGCCCAGGCCAACACTGCTATTAGTGGCAAGATGGAGAGATTGACAGTTCACAAACCAACATGTTTATATTATTTTCATGTTCATATATATATATATATATATATATATATATAAAAGCATTTTAGCTATATAAAGCGTACAACATTTTACTCACTCAACTCAGCTATTGTGAGTTTATGCTCTGAGGGGATGCAAAGTAGAGTGCGTGATGATATCATCCCTGACTGGTCGTTGCAGGAAGTGGCAACCTGGAAGTTGATTTCGGAAAAGGTTAGCTGGGATTTTTCTTTCAACAGCACTTAATTGTAAGTTACCCTATGTTATCTATTTATTTAACTAAATGTTGTGACAGAAATATGAACTATTTATCATGGTCTTAGTTCGTATCGCTTCAGAGAGAGTTCAGAAGATTGTTTCCATTTCCAGCTAGCTAACGTTAGACAACTCGATAGTTCGCTAACAGTGTCCAGCTTCATACTGAAATTCGGTCTCACGTTACTATGTATGTTTGTCTGATGGTTGTTAAGAGTCTATGTATTTTGGCTGACAGCGAACGAACTTGAGAAATGTTTAGCTATTAACGTTAGTTGCCCTAGCTAGCTCTGTGTCAATTGACCTGTCAAAAAAAACAACCCTGCTCATCTTTAACTGTTGACATGCTCATATGAATGGAATCATTAGTCGATTTTGCAAGTAAAATGATCATTTCTATTCGAAACAGTCGGCGTAATAAATACGCCCCAGATTTCGCATTCAAGGGGCTTCAGCATTCCCGAACAGTCCAATTACAAGTCAGAATGTTGAATAAACGTAATTTTAACTTACTTTACCTGTTGTCAGCTGTTTTTGTCCTCGTGTCGTGTTATTAACCCGACTTTCAGTACGGCGGTTTGTATTTCCGGTTTTGTGTTTACTATTCTGAAGTGATTCGCATGCGACAAAACACTTGCCCGAGCTTAACCGTACTACAGACCAAACGTTGTCGCATGCAATCAGCTGGCAAATATCACAAGCACTTTCAGCTGATTGCGAGGGAAAGTGCTTTGGTCACAACTTTCGGTTATATTCGGCTATTGTTTACATATTGTGCATCACGTGCAATGCGTCAAGCGATTGATACAAACCGGCGCCGCAAAAACTCAGGTAAACAATACTTTACTGTGGATATTGTATCTCCACTTCCTACCGTCAAAAGGACCAACAGCACAGACAATAGGTAAAGTAAGTGTCAATATCATTTTATTCAACATTCTGGATTGTAGTCTTTTTTTAGGGCGACTTCTTTCAGACAGAATTTCCATGGGGTAACCACGGTAACAGTCTGATGTTTATGCATAGGCCTATGTAATGCCAATCTCATGAAATATACACTGTTTGGGCTATACGTGTAAATTTGACTCTGCAGAGGCAGATGTAGAGGAGCTCTGCAGGATAGAATGGAAACAGTGGCTTGTCAAACCAATAGCCATTTTCCCTTGTTGTTTTGTTTTATTGATGTGTACCCTGACTGGCCTCAATAAGCCATCGGGAGCCCGGCATTGCCACCAGCCATTGAGGGAATGCTTCCTTTGAAATTAATGACAGCTGCGTTACGCCGAGGTTTAATTCTCGATGGCTGACGCCTGTTCTTGGGAATTGAAATATTGAGAAATAAAGTTGAATTTGGTGGGTTACTATGTAGCAGATAGAACGTCACATTGATGGCAACACGTGTAGTGTAGCTGAAGTGTTACTGTTTGTGTGTGTGTTCTCCAAGCTTACTTGTATGATTTGCTATTCATGGAAATGACAACAATAGAAGTATGTTGAGAATGTGAAATGATCATTATAAAAATGTTTGTTTGCATCAGAGTGTAGTTAGGCTGAGCCCACACTGTAGAGCTGTTTGTCTTTCATTATGGCCAGTTACTGCATGATTACACCCCATCAGATAGGGCAGGCGAATCATGTCAGGCTCTGAGGCAGTGTCCTGGCCTCTGCACAGCCGCCAACCCTGATTGGCATGATTTTAGTGATTGACATTTGGTAGATGATCCTTCTGCACTGATACAGCAGCATATTGCTGTGTTCTCAAGCATCCATAATTGGTAGCTAGAAGGTCAGTGTTTTGAAACTATAGCATACAGAGCCTAGCGCTAGCATAACAATGATGTCTTTAGTCTCCTTGGATCAATTTTTAACTACTTTAACAGACTTCTGATCTAAATGAGACTTGGCAGAAGCCTACATTTATGTAAGTTACTGGTAAGTTTTTTTTTTTTTTTTTTTTTTTTGTAAGATTTTAAGCTTAGATATCATCTAAATGATGTAGGCCTAAGTTTGTCAGATAGGCATGCAGCTGCCTTAATATATTTGCGCCACATTTTTCATGTTGGATCAGTATTAGGGGTCTTCTTATTGGTAGAGGAACATTACCCCTGCTGTGTCACCCTCAGAAATGAAAGGTCAAAGCACAGACCCTTGTTGCTGTGTGTGTGTCCTCGTGTGTTGTACACTGTGTGCTGTTTCAGCTGGAGCATTGGGGGAGAGAGAGAGAGAAGGAGAGAGAGAGAGACTGCACAGGCAGCTCTTTCCCTTGCTTGTCGACAGCTTAAGGTATCACAAACTTAATGAGACTCAAGCCATGTCCTGTTATCACACCTAGGAATACAGTATGTTTAACATCAACTGGAAAATGAAGACTAACAGTAATATAGGTATGGCATTCTTGTGGTTCTCCTTTCAGCTTTGTTAAAGGATCTGAATTATTGCGTTGTGTGGGTGGGTGTGCAGGCCTCTCAGTTAATGTATTATTTTTGTAATGATTTTTTAAAAATTCCCCCAAAATGTAAAACCTTTCTTAGTAATTACTGAATATTTTCTAAACCTTTACGCTGTGTGTGTAACATTCTGTGGTTGACACTAGTGATGCACTGATATTACATTTTTGGCTGATACCGATATTCAATATTTTCATTGCCAAAAATACCTATACCGATAACCGATATTTAAGATTTTAACGGCCTTTTAAGTATTCTAGTACAGTTAAATAATTAACACACACACATGGATGCAGCGGTCTAAGGCACTGCATCTCAGTGCAAGAGGCATCACTACAGTCCCTGGTTCGAATCCAGACTTTATCACATCCAGCTGTGATTAGGAGTCCCATAGGGCGGCGCACAATTGGCCCAGCGTCGTCCGCGCCTTCATTGTAAATAAGAATTTGTTCTTAACTGACTTGCCTAGTTAAATAAAGGTTACACCCACACACACCACAATGACCAAAAAGTTATTTTGTTGGCATTTACGTATGTCCCCATTACCAGTAAAACATAATCAAAACCTATTTCTTTCACTTACTTGCTGTGCTGTTTCGTTGTTCATTTGTTCAGTCGTTTCATTCTCAACCAGGATAATTATGGAACGCCGTTTGGGTCTTTGCGTGTCAAATAACACTATGACGTGTCAAATAAGCTTGTTGATCAATCAGGATCTGACTATGACTGCAAGTCAAATAATAATTTAACGCGTTCATACATTTTTAACGTAGTTGTTACACATTGATTACACTATCACTCGTATTTCATATGTCACAACAATTCATCGATACGTATGCTATGATGCTGGTAGTTGTCTCACGCACCTACAGTGCTGGTCATTAAAAAAGCTAGCTAGCTCATGGATGCAAACAATGTTCTTATACAAAAATATAGCAAAACGTCATCTATTTCAGTTGCTATAGTTAGTGAGCTAGCTATCTCGCTAGGTGTCATCATGTAAAATAACCCTAATTTATAAGACAGTTCTTATTTGATTAATGGTGGTCTGACCCATCTATGTGAAGCTAGCCACAATGAGGATTAGCCACAATAGTGGACTTTGCGGTTAGCCTTCAAAATAAAACTATGGCACAATCCTACTATTTGTATCACTGTCAATGTCATACTTTTATTTTGAAGGCAATCCGCAAATTCCACTATTGTGCCTAATCCTTATTGTGGCTAGCTTCACAACACATAACCCAGTCCGGTCGAGCATCACGAGCAGAAGGAAGCTAGCTGGTTGCTTATAACGTTAGCTTTAGGCAACAGGGTTAAGTAAGCTGGCTAGCTATTTCAACAGGTGAACAACAAGTGGCAACCTAGCTAGTACTTACTCACAAGGATTCCTAAATCATTGCTAAGAATAATGAAAATGACTGCAGTTTCTACTGGTCATGGTTTTCAGGCTGGTTGTATTGGTGCTAGCTAGGTACCAAGCTAAATCTAGCTACCCCTGAAGTTGCAGTCAAACAAATGTATGGTTTATTACCAACGTGATATTGTTAACACCGTTCATGGGCAGTGTTTGCTTGTTTGCAGACTTTTTTGTAGAAGCTTTGTCAGTGCAACTGTATCTTTTTTGACATGCAAAAACCCAAAACAGCGTTCTATAGTATGTATGTCGTGAAGCAAATAGCAGGGACGGTATTACTGTGTAACATCTGGAAAAATAGCGCACTTGGTAGTGTGTACCGGTGCTCGACCAGTCTGTGAAAGCCAACATCACCTATGACAGAGAATGGCTGAAATGTTTGTACTCTTTCAAATGACTGCTCGACTTGTTGACTGCTCGATCCACACAGCAGACATTGTGGGCTAGGTTAGGAATGCTGTGTTGCCCGCGTAGCGCCAAATTTTACATGGCGTCATTACTTCCTGTACCTTCGATATAGGTATGCACTGTAGCTTTGACATTAGTTTTTAACATCGGCGTTAAACTTGACATCGGGCCGATACCGATGTTTTCATTTGTAGCTAATATCGGCCGATTCCAATATGTTCACCGATATATCGTGCATCCCTAGTTAACACATAGCATGTCACAGGAAATCAGTGCTAAGCTGTCTCTGTCTCTCTGTGGTTGGAGCCTTTAGGACCCCCGTACTTCACCCTTGACCCCCACCCTCCTCCCTAGGGAGAACACAGGGGCGTTTCCTGCCCCCTCACAGGGCTCTAATTGGAAATGTTGGGTGGGCCGGACGGCCCCTGTTTGTTTGTTTTGGTGGAATGCTCGACAGCGGGTTATATTTTTGTGGCATTTTCTCAGCAGTGGTTGCTGCTTTAGGATTAAGCCAGGGTTGGTTGAAGAAGAGCGGTTACAGCAGGGGTGGGAGGGTTGATGGGGGCAATGTTTTTGGAGTGGCACTTCTCTCTCACCCCTGATGTCCCTCCTCTCTCTCCACCCCCCCCCCCCCCCCCCCCCCCCCCCCCCCACACACACACACACACCTGCTGGCCGGCCCCTCTCATACAGTCTTTTTGAGTAGTTACGCTGAGTGTGAGTGAAGGGTTATGTTTTTGGAGTCAGTGGCACTTCTGTCTCACCTCTGTCATTCCTTTTCTCCCCCTCTTCCCCACCTGGTTGGTAGCCACTCTTTCCCCTCTTTCAGTCTTTCAGTAGCCACTCTTTCCCCTCTTTCAAACCATTGGTTTTCACAGTCCTTGGGTCAGTTCCCAGCCCCAGTCAGACTACAGGGTAGTCCAGGACAGACCACACTGGATTCTGGGAGAGGAGGGATGGGTGATAACACAGTAATAACCCTTTAAAAACCTCTAATAAAACAGTAATAACACAGTAATAAGGGATAATAATGAGGGGCTATGCGGTCTATGGAAAATAATCGAATCAAATTGCATTAGTCACATGTGCCGAATACAATAGGTGTAGTAGACCTTACAGTGAAATGCTTACTTATGAGCCCCTAACCAACAATGCAGTTTAAAAAAAATCTATGAATAAGAAATAAAAGTAACAAGTAATTAAAGAGCAGCAGTAAAATAACAATAGCGAGACTATATGCAGGGGGGGTACCGGTACAGAGTCAATGTGCGGCGGCACCGGTTAGTTGAGGTAATATGTACATGTGGGTATAGTTATTAAAGTGACTATGCATAGATGATAACAACAGAGAGTAGCAGCGGTGTAAAAGACGGGGGAGGGGGGGGGGCAGCAATGCAAATAGTCTGGGTAGCCATTAGGAGGTCGACCGATTATGATTTATAAACGCTGATACCGATTATTGGAGGACCAAAAAAAGCCGATACCGATCGTCCGATTTTTATATATATATTTATTTATTTATTTGTAATAATGACAATTACAACAACACTGAATGAACACTTTTATTTGAACTTAATATAATACATCAATTTACTCACAAATAAATAATTAAACATGTTCAATTTGGTTTAAATAATGCAATACAAAGTGTTGGAGAAGAATGTGAAAGTTCAATATTTGCCATGTAAAAAAGCTAATGTTTAAGTTCCTTGCTCAGAACATGAGAACATATGAAAGCTGGTGGTTCCTTTTAACATGAGTCTTCAACATTCCCAGGTAAGAAGGTTTACGTTGTAGTTATTGGAATTACAGGACTATTTCTCTCTATACCATTTGTATTTCATATACCTTTGACTATTGGATGTTCTTATAGGCACTATAGTTTTGCCAGTCTAATCTCGGGAGTTGATAGACTTGAAGTCATAAACAGCGCAATGCTTGAAGCACAGCGAAGAGCTGCTGGCAAATGCAGGAAAGTGCTGTTTGAATGAATGCTTACGAGCCTGCTGCGGCCTACCACCGCTCAGTCAGACGGCTCTATCAAATATCAAATCATATACTTAATTATAATATAATAACACACAGAAATACGAGCCTTAGGTCATTAATATGGTCAAATCCGGAAACTATCATTTCGAAAACAAAACGTTTATTCTTTCAGTGAAATACGGAACTGTTCCGTATTTCATCTAACAGGTGGCATCCCTAAGTCTAAATATTGCTGTTACATTGTACAACCTTCAATGTTATGTCATAATTATGTACAATTCTGGCAAATTAATTACGGTCTTTGTTAGGAAGAAATGGTCTTCACACAGATCGCAACGAGCCAGGCGGCCCAAACTGCTGCATATACCCTGACTCTGCTTGCACGCAAGAGAAGTGACACAATTTCCCTAGTTAAAAGTAATTAATGTTAGCAGGTAATATTAACTAAATATGCAGGTTTAAAAATATATACTTGTGTATTGATTTTAAGAAAGGCATTGATGTTTATGGTTAGGTACACATTGGTGCAACGACTGTGCTTTTTTTGCGAATGCACTTGTTAAATCATCACACGTTTGGCGAAGTCGGTTCGATGATAAATTAACAGGCACCGCATCGATTATATGCAACGCAGGACAAGGTAGATAAACTAGTAATATCATCAACCATGTGTAGTTAACTAGTGATTATGTTAAGATTTTTATTTAGAAGATACGTTTAATGCTAGCTAGCAACTTACCTTGGCTTCTTGCTGCACTCGCGTATCAGGTAGTTAGCCTGCCAAGCAGTCTTCTCGTGGAGTGCAATGTAATCTTCGATAATCGATGTTCAAAAATGCAGATTACTGATTGTAAAATCGGGCCTAAAATCGGCCCTAATTAATCGGCCATTCCAATTAATCGGTTGACCTCTAGTAGCCATTAGATTCGGTGTTCAGGAGTCTAATGGCTTGGGGGTAGAAGCTGTTTAGAAGCCTCTTGGGCCTAGACTTGATGCTCCGGTACCGCTTGCCGTGCGGTAGCACAGAGAACTGTCTATGACTAGGGTGGCTGGAGTCTACAATTTTTAGGACCTTCCACTGACACTGCCTGGTATAGATGTCCTGGATGGCAGAGAGCTTAGCCCCAGTGATGCACTGGGCCGTTCGCCCTACCCTCTGTAGTGCCTTGCGGTCGGAGGCCGAGCAGTTGCCATACCAGTCAGTGATGCAACCAGTGCCCATAGCATCTCATTATGCTCTCGATGGTGCAGCTGTAGAACCTTTTGAGGATCTGAGGACCCATGCCAAATCTTTTCAGTCTTCTGAGAGGGAATAGGTTTTGTTGTGCCCTCTTCACGACTGTCTTGGTGTGTTTGGACTATGGTAGTTTGTTGGTGATGTGGACACCAAGGAACTTGACACTCTCAACCTGCTCCACTGCAGCCCCGTCGATGAGAATGGGGGCGTGCTCGGTCCTCTTTCTTTCCTGTAGTCCACAATCATCTCCGTTGTTTTGATCACGTTGAGGGAGAGGTTGTTGTCCTGGCACCACACGGCCAGGTCTCTGACCTCCTCCCTATAGGCTGTCTCGACATTGTTGATGATCAGGCCTACCACTGTTGTGTCATCGGCAAACTTAATGATAATAATGAACGACTTGGAAGGTGTGTTCCAGGACACGTACTAGCGGAGTGGGAATGACCTTTCACGGAGTTGCCTTATTTTCTAGAGAACTTATAGAGCCTCGAATTGATTATCCCTTTTATACTATGGCTATAATTTAACACATTTTCCACTAGAATGTGTTCATTTGCCGGTAGAAATGTGTTCAACAAGTAGCTAGCAAGTTTACTATAGCTACAGTAGTTGCCATGGTAACCAAACAAACAGACTTGCAGTCCTAGCTTGCTATTATAAAAATCTAATTCAACAATGTTTTCAATTCGACTTTTGCTTTCAAAAGCAGCTCAAACAAAACATGTAAGAATGAACTATAGCCATTGAATTCTCCCGTGCCGATTTACCGTGCATCATCGGGAAATAATGCACACTCTAGAATTCCCTTCAAGCCAATCAGAAACAGTGTTTATCAATGCCATGGTACAACTCTGTAACCACCCTGTAATAACCCTTTAATAACATGGATACACTAGCAGAAGGAACCACTCAATTCACTGTTTGTTTGCAATTTAAGCTAAAGGAGCTGTTTTGGTATTGTCCAGTTTAATAGGTCTAGTCTGTGGTTTACTGTGAGGAACATTTTTTTCTCACGCTCATCGTGATGATCCATGTTTTTGTATGTAAACAAAGTTACTGTACTTATGACACGGCATTACCAAGGTTTAAACCCTGTCTCCCCATAGCATCTCATTATGTAGCTTTCTGTCTCCACATCTTAAACCCTCTACAAACATCAGCCTGCATTCATACGCCCACATTTCACTGTTCTGTTTATTTATCCAGGATTCTGAGAGGAGAAATTGGTGCCTATGCTTAAGTTAGATCTTAAAAATATAATTTCAGACCAACAAACAGACAAACAGAGCCAGCCAAAGGATAACAAACGGGAGAGGAGACAGAGGGGATGGAGAGAGCCAAACCCAGACGCCTGATGGCTCTGGTCTAGTCCTCTCCGGGACCCTCTTACTGTCCTGTGTTGGGATTGGCTGAGAAGTGCTGACTCATTGTGGAAGGCTTGACTGGCCAACAGATTCAATAATAAAAAATGTCTGTCTGCCCAAAAACATAAATGGCACTGCAATGACACCATATTACGAGTCAGATTATTTGGTTGTTTGTTTTACACAATAGTGCTGATTTGAAGTTGTCTATTTGTAATCGATTCCTGCCTTATCAAAATTTAACATTTGATTCAAAATAAAACTAGCCTATGTATGAGCCTTGTTGTCAGTCTTCTGAAACTTATTTGATCCCATTACTTTTTCTTTAATGCACACATCAGAGAGAGTGTAGCCTAACTGATGCTGTCTGTGAAATACTTGGCAGTGTTCTATCTGTCCCCTGCCAGTCTGCCACTGAGGGCCAGTTCAAAGCAATCTGTATGAGTTCTGGTGTGAGTTTTGAGTGAGGAATGGTTTCTTAAATCGCTGGCCTGTCAGATCAGAGATCAGAGCCGGTCATACCAGGGCCAGGATGTTTGGCCAGCTCTGTGCATTCAGACTGAGGGGAATCTTTGATGGAATCTGGTGTTTGTGTAATGTTGGGGGGCTGAGGAGAGTGTTAGTATGGGGTACTGGGCAGGCTTAGTGGTAGCAGCGCTGATGGGGAGGCAGGCAGGGGTGACGGTGTGGTGGGCAGGCATGGCGGTGTGGGGGGCAGACAGAGATGTCTGAAAGGGTTCCTTTGTGCCCCTAGTCCAGACCATCACACAGAACATACACCTAACCCCCTCTCACCTGTCAATCACTCCTACTTGGGGATATGAGAAACAGTACAATACATAGAGCTCAAATCAGAGTGAAGTGGACCACTACACTACATACTATCTGTGTAATTCAGAATAGGCAGGCCAGTTGTGTGTAACATGAGCTAACATCAGGATTTCCTTAACAAGCTCAGTTTGTAAACTCAGCCCATTGCTGTCTCCAGTAGGGATATCACCCCTGACAACCAAGGGGACATCTCTCTGACCACCCTCTCTACCCCCCAGGTTCTTCTCACAGTGACTCAGTCCTTCTGTAGCAGTAGAGAGATGAGGAGGGATGAAAGGGACGCATGCTGGAAGGAGTAAGTAAGTCAAAGTTTAGGAATAAGATGACTTAAATAAACCACTTAAGGTCTACATTTGTGAGCAGTAAGTGAAATCACCCCCCTGTCAAGCTGCTGCTATCCCCCTCTCGGCCCTCTGCTCTCCCCAGAACCTTTCCTCCTGTCCAGTTCATTAACCTAAACAGCAGGGGAAAATCAGCCAAACCCCTAAAACCCAGACAAACTCTCAGAGGGGGGACCATATGACAGACAGATGATCAACACTCACACTGCCTGGGAAGTGTGTGTGTGGGCATGCTGTGTGTGCTTAAATGCTGGCTTGTCAAATCAAATCAAATTTATTTATATAGCCCTTCGTACATCAGCTGATATCTCAAATTGCTGTACAGAAACCCAGCCTAAAACCCCAAACAGCAAACAATGCAGGTGTAGAAGCACGGAAGTGTGTGTGGAAGCTTGTGTGTGGGTTTGTTAGTGCACGCATCCTAGGTTGTGTATATATATATCACAATACACTTATTTGCTCTCCTTAGCGTCTTTCAAAAACAGAACAGTGTCCTGGGATCGTGTGTGGGTGTGGGGTATATTATTTGAAGTGTGCAGATGTCCTAGGGCATAGTCCTATATGGTTTTTATCTGTTCTTAAATATACCGTATAAAATACTTCCTATGAAAAAAGCTATTTCTCATATTCAGACCATACAACGGTTGTGTCACAAATGGCACCCGAGTCACTATAGGCTAGTGCACTACCATAGGGATCTGGTCAATAGTAGTCCACTATATTAGGAATATGGTGCCATTTGGGACATAACTTGGGCTACATGCAGTCTTCCCTAACCAGAGAGCTCCTTTCTCCCTGGGCTTGTTAGCTCAGTTTCTGTTGCTTATCAAGACCTAGTAGGATCTAGTGTGACAGATCTACCAAATAGAGGGGCAGTCACTCTGTTTATAAGTCCCTTTCCAAGTAAAACAAACCTGCCATTTTAGCCCATTTAGAACAACTGCACTGAGGGAGAGAGAGCAAGACGTAGACTGGGAGGTGTTGCCTAGGGCGGCAAGTAGCCTAGCGGTTAAGAGCATTGGGCCAGTAACTGAATGGTTGCTGGTTCTAATCCCTGAGCCGACTAGGTAAAAAAATCTTTCTATGTGGATTAGAGCATCTGCTATATGACTTAAATGTAAACAATGTCAATGTATAGCGAGACAATGCTTCTGGATCCGTAATGTGGACAATGAGCACAAGCATTTCGCTACACTCGCATTAACATCTGCTAACCATGTGTATGTGACAAATAAAATTTGATTTGAGTAGGAAGATGTTTGATAATTAATTGATGATACCCTAGCAGCCGGTGTTTGGAGGATATTGGGCACGGGTGTTGATTATCACTTAATTATCAAACATCTTCCTACTCATTAGCCACATTACGGATGTTTTACCAACATATTCAAATATTGATTTACATATTTTCATTAACTTTATTTTGATAAATGTATTCATACTATTTCATCCTTCCACAAGATATAGTCCCGACCCGAATCTAAGGTTGCTACCCAAGTCAGCTCGTTCGTTTTATCGGTTCTGTATCTATAAACGCGACCCAGTCGTTCATTCTAAATGTTCTATTGCCATACTACTGGCCGGCAACGTTCTTATGCCTTGCTTGCTAGCTAGCCAACTACTGCTAACTTACAGTCACGTCAAACAGTGCAGCCAGAATAACAACAAAGTATCTACATTTGCATTTGTTTAAGCTGTTTTCTAGTGACATTGTAGTTGGCTACATCCATAAATGAGCTAATGATGCGTGATTTCACCTGGCATAGAAAATGTGCTCTTTCATCAGGACACTGTTGTTCAGAGGTGCTAGCCAACAACACAGCTAACACAACACCAACACAGCTAACACAACACCAACACAGCTAACACAACACCAACACAGCTAACACAACACCAACACCGTTAACATGGTCACTTCAAGTTGAAGTGGGAAAGACCGCAAACTAGCATTTAGTTTCCTTTGACGGGTTTTCTATTGTCATTTCTTTTTATATGTCCATAAAAATTTTGACTGTCTGAGAAACGCTGCCTTTTTATTATTTTTTTATTTTATTTTACCTTTATTTAACCAGGTACGCTAGTTGAGAACAAGTTCTCATTTGCAACTGCGACCTGGCCAAGATAAAGCATAGCAGTGTGAGCAGACAACAAAGAGTTACACATGGAGTAAACAATTAACAAGTCAATAACACAGTAGAAAAAAAAGGGGGAGTCTATATACAATGTGTGCAAAAGGCATGAGGAGGTAGGCGAATGATTTCAATTTTGCAGATTAACACTGGAGTGATAAATGATCAGATGGTCATGTACAGGTAGAGATATTGGTGTGCAAAAGAGCAGAAAAGTAAATAAATAAAAACAGTATGGGGATGAGGTAGGTGAAAATGGGTGGGCTATTTACCAATAGACTATGTACAGCTGCAGCGATCGGTTAGCTGCTCAGATAGCTGATGTTTGAAGTTGGTGAGGGAGATAAAAGTCTCCAACTTCAGCGATTTTTGCAATTCGTTCCAGTCACAGGCAGCAGAGTACTGGAATGAAAGGCGGCCAAATGAGGTGTTGGCTTTAGGGATGATCAGTGAGATACACCTGCTGGAGCGCGTGCTACGGATGGGTGTTGCCATCGTGACCAGTGAACTGAGATAAGGCGGAGCTTTACCTAGCATGGACTTGTAGATGACCTGGAGCCAGTGGGTCTGGCGACGAATATGTAGCGAGGGCCAGCCGACTAGAGCATACAAGTCGCAGTGGTGGGTGGTATAAGGTGCTTTAGTGACAAAACGGATGGCACTGTGATAGACTGCATCCAGTTTGCTGAGTAGAGTGTTGGAT
The DNA here is from genome assembly GCF_002021735.2 of Oncorhynchus kisutch. Lineage (NCBI taxonomy): Eukaryota > Metazoa > Chordata > Actinopteri > Salmoniformes > Salmonidae > Oncorhynchus > Oncorhynchus kisutch. The sequence goes on along the minus strand of NC_034186.2, from coordinate 18,720,104 downwards.
GCCATTTTGTAGATGACATCGCCGAAGTCGAGGATCGGTAGGATAGTCAGTTTTACTAGGGTAAGCTTGGCGGCGTGAGTGAAGGAGGCTTTGTTGCGGAATAGAAAGCCGACTCTTGATTTGATTTTCGATTGGAGATGTTTGATATGAGTCTGGAAGGAGAGTTTGCAGTCTAGCCAGACACCTAGGTACTTATAGATGTCCACATATTCAAGGTCGGAACCATCCAGGGTGGTGATGCTGGTCGGGCATGCGGGTGCAGGCAGCGATTGGTTGAAAAGCATGCATTTGGTTTTACTTGCGTTTAAGAGCAGTTGGAGGCCACGGAAGGAGTGTTGTATGGCATTGAAGCTCGTTTGGAGGTTAGATAGCACAGTATCCAATGACGGGCCGAAAGTATATAGAATGGTGTCGTCTGCGTAGAGGTGGATCAGGGAATCGCCCGCAGCAAGAGCAACATCATTGATATATACAGAGAAAAGAGTCGGCCCGAGAATTGAACCCTGTGGCACCCCCCATAGAGACTGCCAGAGGACCGGACAGCATGCCCTCCGATTTGACACACTGAACTCTGTCTGCAAAGTAATTGGTGAACCAGGCAAGGCAGTCATCCGAAAAACCGAGGCTACTGAGTCTGCCGATAAGAATATGGTGATTGACAGAGTCGAAAGCCTTGGCAAGGTCGATGAAGACGGCTGCACAGTACTGTCTTTTATCGATGGCGGTTATGATATCGTTTAGTACCTTGAGTGTGGCTGAGGTGCACCCGTGACCGGCTCGGAAACCAGATTGCACGGCGGAGAAGGTACGGTGGGATTCGAGATGGTCAGTGACCTGTTTGTTGACTTGGCTTTCGAAGATCTTAGATAGGCAGGGCAGGATGGATATAGGTCTGTAACAGTTTGGGTCCAGGGTGTCTCCCCCTTTGAAGAGGGGGATGACTGCGGCAGCTTTCCAGTCCTTGGGGATCTCAGACGATATGAAAGAGAGGTTGAACAGGCTGGTAATAGGGGTTGCGACAATGGCGGCGGATAGTTTCAGAAATAGAGGGTCCAGATTGTCAAGCCCAGCTGATTTGTACGGGTCCAGGTTTTGCAGCTCTTTCAGAACATCTGCTATCTGGATTTGGGTAAAGGAGAACCTGGAGAGGCTTGGGCGGGGAGCTGCGGGGGGGGGGCGGAGCTGTTGGCCGAGGTTGGAGTAGCCAGGCGGAAGGCATGGCCAGCCGTTGAGAAATGCTTATTGAAGTTTTCGATAATCATGGATTTATCGGTGGTGACCGTGTTACCTAGCCTCAGTGCAGTGGGCAGCTGGGAGGAGGTGCTCTTCTTCTCCATGGACTTCACAGTGTCCCAGAACTTTTTGGAGTTGGAGCTACAGGATGCAAACTCCTACCTGAAGAAGCTGGCCTTAGCTTTCCTGACTGACTGCGTGTATTGGTTCCTGACTTCCCTGAACAGTTGCATATCACGGGGACTGTTCGACGCAATTGCAGTCCGCCACAGGATGTTTTTGTGCTGGTCGAGGGCAGTCAGGTCTGGAGAGAACCAAGGGCTGTATCTGTTCTTAGTTCTGCATTTTTTGAACGGAGCATGCTTATCTAAAATGGTGAGAAAGTTACTTTTAAAGAATGACCAGGCATCCTCAACTGACGGGATGAGGTCAATGTCCTTCCAGGATACCCGGGCCAGGTCGATTAGAAAGGCCTGCTCACAGAATTGTTTTAGGGAGCGTTTGACAGTGTTGAGGGGTGGTCGTTTGACTGCGGCTCCGTAGCGGATACAGGCAATGAGGCAGTGATCGCTGAGATCCTGGTTGAAGACAGCGGAGGTGTATTTGGAGGGCCAGTTGGTCAGGATGACGTCTATGAGGGTGCCCTTGTTTACAGAGTTAGGGTTGTACCTGGTGGGTTCCTTGATGATTTGTGTGAGATTGAGGGCATCTAGCTTAGATTGTAGGACTGCCGGGGTGTTAAGCATATCCCAGTTTAGGTCACCTAACAGAACAAACTCTGAAGCTAGATGGGGGGCGATCAATTCACAAATGGTGTCCAGGGCACAGCTGGGAGCTGAGGGGGGTCGGTAGCAGGCGGCAACAGTGAGAGACTTATTTCTGGAGAGAGTAATTTTCAAAATTAGTAGTTCGAACTGTTTGGGTATGGACCTGGAAAGTATGACATTACTTTGCAGGCTATCTCTGCAGTAGACTGCAACTCCTCCCCCTTTGGCAGTTCTATCTTGACGGAAGATGTTATAGTTGGGTATGGAAATCTCAGAATTTTTGGTGGCCTTCCTGAGCCAGAATTCAGACACAGCAAGGACATCAGGGTTAGCAGAGTGTGCTAAAGCAGTGAGTAAAACAAACTTAGGGAGGAGGCTTCTGATGTTGACATGCATGAAACCAAGGCTTTTTCGATCACAGAAGTCAACAAATGAGGGTGCCTGGGGACATGCAGGGCCTGGGTTTACCTCCACATCACCCGCGGAACAGAGAAGGAGTAGTATGAGGGTGCGGCTAAAGGCTATCAAAACTGGTCGCCTAGAGCGTTGGGGACAGAGAATAAGAGGAGCAGGTTTCTGGGCATGGTAGAATATATTCAGGGCATAATGCGCAGACAGGGGTATGGTGGGGTGCGGGTACAGCGGAGGTAAGCCCAGGCACTGGGTGATGATGAGAGAGGTTGTATCTCTGGACATGCCTGTCTGTCTCCTCCCGACTCCGTACACGTTCATTACTATGGGACAGCTGGAGATTGTTTCAGTATTGAAATCCAATGTTGCAAATGTCAGAGAGACAGATGGCAAGGTTTATACAAATCTCCGTTATTGAAAACCAAATGCTAGTCTAAAAGAAATGGGAAATAATGTCTAGATGCTTTTTACATTAGCGATCACGTTTATAAATTGTCTGGCTGGGTTGCTGAGACATTGGATTGTGCAGTGAGATGGAACCGAGTAAATAGGCATTTCAACGTAAACTTGTGGACTAGACATCGGTTGGAATGCGTTTTTAACAGGATAAACCACGAGAATGTAAAGAAGAAACCGGCAGAGAGAACAGGAGAGAGCAGTCCTTAACTGCCTTTTTATATGACTTTAATTGTTATTAATGTACTGTGTGCATTGTCTAGCCTACTTGATTTTCAGGTGGTTTATTGTAGGCTTTCCAAAGAGGGTCCTTTAGTGCCCCCTAGAGGATTTTTGTAGAACTAATAAACAAAACAATCTGCAGTGCAGTCATGCAAATACTGTTGCTTAGCTTACCTGTTTTTTTTTTTTTCTTTACATTTTTTCAGTAACAGTATGACGCATGGCAATGAACAATAACCTAGTGAAACCTGAATAGGCATTCCTATTCTGGAGTTCATTTTGATACAGCTTAGTTTTGTTTCTGCTCCTGTCATATCTAAGAGCTTGGTCAATATAATGGACATAGTCCTACATAAAATGTTTATTCAAAATGTAACATCTATGCCTCAATTGTCACTGACAGGGTTGTTCCACTAGCTTGTGACGTGTGGCTCGTGCAAGAGCCTCCGTGCTCTGTCTGTGTGTGTCTGTTACAGAGTGGAGGGGTCTGGGCACTGTTCCCGTGTCCATGCATGGCCCCCAGAGTAAAGTAAACACAGTGCTCTTTTCTCATCCCAGCCGTCAGCATGCTCTCCCCAGGCCCGAGCCAGAGACCACACAGCCAGACCACACACACACACACTGCCCAGACCCCTCCACTCCGCAGCACAGATCCCTCCACACACTCTCTCACATACACAGAGACCACACAGCTCCAGCTCGGGCCCCTCGCATGCAACCGAGCAGAGCTGTCATTCTTCCTAGCCTGTGTGTGTGCGTACACAAGTTGGGGATAGAAACACTCCTGTTGAGGAAACACAACAGTTGTAGACATTTTGTGCAGAAGAAGACAGACTAACCCCTATATTCCCCACTGCCCCCTCCACTCAAACTCCCCTTCTAAAGATATGGGCTTGATGAACGACAGACGAGGCACTTGTTTAAGGCCTGTTAGCCTCTTATCTTCTCCCTTGCCCCTAGATAACCTCTGACAAGCACACTGCAGCGGAGGTTAGATTAGGCTGCATGAGTTAGTCCTACATCCCCTTTGAGTTATCAGACCGCCATCTCTGTAGTGTGTGTGTGTGTGTGAACTCAGATTATAGCCTAGTAGAACTGCTGTTCTATCATTCTTTGTGTGTAGCTAGCTAGGTGCCACTCTGGAGTGGATGGATGTGTGCTTTTGTGAATGTGCTGAATAATTTTGAAGGAGTGTTTTTTAAAAACATTTTTACATGTTGTATTTTTTGTAAACTTCGTCTTATTAAACTTGTTGAGTTTATCAAAAAATGTACACTGAGATGATGATGCTGCATCACCGTTGGTTCCCTTGTTGCTGGTGTGTTCCGTGTGAGCTCCTGCCTTGTTTGTAGAGAATGCGTTTTGGCTTTAGTGTTAGAAAGCAAAGTGGTTACAGAGAGGTAAGGTTGTTCAACCTCAACCAGACCTGGCACCTATTTATTAACACACATCTGTGATGAAAAATGTCTTGGACACCACTTGTTTTACAGGCTTTTTAGACCTCCTCAAGTATATTTTCCTCCATTTTAATTTGTAAAATTCTAAACAGTTTCAAATTTTATGAAGATGTAATTTTTTTAGCCATCTTTTATCTGTTTCTCTTCCATGCTGGCATATCATCTCTACGGTGATGATTGGTGTTTGTTCTGTGAGTGACAGTGGGGGGAAAAGGTTGCGGAGGGGTGTTAAAGGCGGGGGGGATTGAGAAGCTCAGTTCTGGTGACTTTTTAAAAGGACATTCTACTCCAAAATGACTGAAAATATACGTATGCTGACACCATCTAATATATAATTTCCAACTCCAGAAATGAGCCCAATAGCACATTGATAAAATGATTTGTTTAAATTATTTTAACATATTGGGCCATGTATATAGCCTATGCATGGTCCTAATGAACAGATAAGCTATTAGCAATAAACATTATAACCTGTTGCCCAACTGATGCAGCAAAGTGCAAATAAATAGGCTGGAGCATTGACCCAATTGGGCTAATCATTAGCCAGATCCCAAATGTGATATTTTAACTAGATATTATCCTATTGATACATTTTATGTCCCCAAAAACTTGCACGTGATTATAATGTAGGCCTACCTGTTGGTGTAACTTGGGGTGACTTTCCACCCGGGGTAACATGCACCCAGCCTGTACTTCTCACAGAAACCACTTCATGTCACAAGTTTTCCCCCCCAACACTTTCTCTGGTTGCCACTACTCTTGATCAACAAAAAATATTATCTGTCTCATTACCATTTCTAAGTCACTTCCAAAAAAGGATTTTGAGGTAGAGTTGCGTTCTACCCCAAGTTACCCTACAATTGACCGGTGTTACATTCAGCCCCACTCTCCCCTATGCACTCACTGTGAATTGCAGAGCAGTAACATGCTTAACCATGTTTAGCAGTTACACTGGTGGGCACCGACGGCAATCAGTTAATAAAACCTTGGAAGAGTCCAGTGTTGGATAGCCATAGCTAGCTAGCATCCCTCTCTGTTTGAGCCGGGTGTTTGAGTAGGCTAAACTAACTAGCTGCGTTCGCTAGCTAAGTAAATGAAAGTGAAAAAAAAGACACTGAAATATAGCTAGCTGTCTCTCTGCCTCTTTCCCGCGTCTTCAGTTTTGAATAAATTCATTTGTTAATTGTTCAACTACTCACCAGATGTTATGCACTGCAGTGCTAGCTAGCTGTAGCTTATGCTTTCAGTACAAGATTCATTATTTGATCATTTGATTGGGTGGAAAACATGTCAGTTCATGCTGCAAGAGCTTTGATACGTTGGAGGACGTCCTTCCGGAAGTTGTCATAATTACTGTGTAAGAGGGTGAGAACCATGAACCTCCTAGGTTTTGCATTGAAGAATGTACTCAGAGGAAGACGGAAACTATCTGTCCTCCGGCTACACCATGGTGCTACCCTACAGAGTGCTGTTGAGGGTACTGTAGACCTTCATTGCAAAACATTGTGTTTTAATCAATTGTTTTATGACGTGAATATACTGAACAAAAATGTAAATGCATCATGTAAAGTGTTGGTCCAATGTTTCATGAACGGAATTAAAAGATCCATAGGTACTAAGAGCTTATTTCTCTCACATTTTGTGCACATCCTTGTTATGAATATTTCTTCTTTACCAAGATAATCCATCCACCTGACAGGTATGGAATATCAAGAAGCTGATTAAACAGCATGATCATTACACTGGTGCACCTTGTGCTGGGGACAATAAAAGGCCTCTATAAAATGTGCAGCTTTGTCACGTAACACAGTGCCACAGATGGCTCAAGATTTGAGGGAGTGTGCAATTGGCATGCTGACTGCAGGAATGTCCACCAGAGCTGTTGTCAGAGAATTGAATGTTCATTTCTCTACCATAAGCCACTTCCAATGTCGTTTTAGAGGATTTGGCAGTACGTCCAACTGGCCTCAACCGCAGACCACGTGTAACCACACCAGCCCAGAACCTCCACATCCAGCTTCTTCACCTGCAGGATCATCTGAGACCAGCCATCCAGACAGCTGATTCAACTGAGGAATATTTCTGTCTGTAATAAAGCCCTCTTGTGGGGAAAAACTAATTCTGATTGGCTGGGCCTGGCTCTACAGTAGGGGGAGCTGGCTCCCAAGTGGGTGGGCCTATGCCCTCCCAAGCTGCGTTCCTACACAGTCATGTGAAATCCATAGATTTGGACCTATTGACTTTATTTCAGTTGACTGATGTCCTTATATGAACTGTAACTTGGTAAAATCATTGAAATTGTTGCTTTTTATATTTTTGTTCAGTTAAGTTTTATCTAAAAATGATTAACTAAATGATTCAAATTCACTGAGGAGGATGGTCCCCCCCTTCGTCCTCTGAGGAGCCTCCACTGTGGTTACATGGCCTACACACACACCCTCTAGATATATTAGGGTAGGGCTAGCTATTCGGTCTCTTAGCCTAACCTACACAACGTGTGTGTTTGTGTATGTGGAATCGATGAGGGAGAGCAGCTTTATTTATCCTGCTCTCTGAGGTTTACATTCCTCCTTTCCTCCCCCCCTTTCTCTCTCTCTTAGTCCGGTCAGAGCTCCTACCAGCACCCTCATGTCCTCCTGTGTTTGTAGACATTGTAGCCTTCATAGTGAAACTCTTTTAAATATAAGCCTTTTAAGATATTCTAGTCTGCATAATAAAACATTATAAAGGTTCATACATGCTTATAAATAATAACATGAGCCTATAGCTGTGCTGTACACATTACAGCTGTTTTTATGTCTCTTGGTTTCTGCATTAGACTAATATCCGTGTTACGTGTCCTTCTGTCTTTCCCTCTCCCCTGCCGTGTTCACAGGTTGCTGACTGACTTTCTTTGTGTTCCTGCACACACGTGACCACCACCATGTCTCGTGCCCACCAGCCCCCCCTGGTGACGGGCATCTCACCCAACGAGGGCACTTCATGGACCAAGGTCACCATCCGAGGAGAGAACCTGGGTACTGGCCCCGCAGACCTCGTTGGTACGAGTATGATACACACATTCACATGCAAGCACAAACTTACACACACACACACAGGCACGAATGTACACACACACACTTGTTATTTTGCATTCGACTTCTGACCGTCAATTCATTTCCATTTTTTTTTTTTATAGATTGCCCTTTCTGCAATGTAATTCATTGCTGCGGTTGTTTTTGATACGTACCAAACTGAATAATTTTATGCAAGTGTTTTCACTGGCATTGTCGATAATTGTTTGTGTGTGTTGTGTATGAGAGAGAGTGTGGTATTCTCTGGCTCTTCCCAGTCTGTGCGGTAGAGTTCATGCCGTTATGACCCTTCATCAGAGTCAGACTGAGTGACTTTTATTAATTTACCCAGAGCCTGGCTAGCCTACAGTCTACCACAGAACACACTGGACCTTAGTCAACCGTGGTCAGGCTCTGCTTACATTACACAGTGTTTGTTGCTGTTTATCAAATGAAAGGTTTTCATTACTTTTTCAAGGGGAAAATACTTTTTTATGATTCTAGATTAAATTACTTTTCGTTTCTTTCAACTGAGTGAAACCTCTGCCTAATTCACAATCTTTTATACCCGGCCAAGATTATGAATTTTAACCCATATTCATTTTGTTTTAAAATAAGTCTGTAGTAAAGGTTTTAGAACATAATTAAACAATAATTTTAGGCCTACATTTAAAAGACGTGATTTAAATGCTGAAACAAATGATGTCTGAATAATATGTTATTTTAGGTTTTTGGTATGTGTTAATTGAATTTAGACCTAAAATAATATTTTCTAACCTTTGTGGTAAAGATGTATTTGTCAAAATGTTGAATTTAAAATGTAAAGATTATTATAGCATTGACGGGAATCTTTTATTAATATGGTAGTCAATATGTAGGGATATTAGTTATGATGATTTATTGTTAAAAAGGAGACATTTTGTTACCACAAAAAAAACTAAATACTGCATATACTGTTTTTATTCAATTTGATCAAAATGTAATTGACCAAAGCTATTCAATTATTTAGAATTATGGGTTAATTGTTTTTACAGAATTACAATAATTGTTTTGTTTTAAATATATACAGTACCAGTCAACAGTTTGGACACACCTACTCATTCAAGGGTTTTTCTTTATTTGACTATTTTCTACATTCAAGAATAATAGTGAAGACATCAAACACCCAAAAAAGTGTTAAACAACAATCAAAATATATTTTATATTTGAGATTCTTCAAAGTAGCCACCCTTTGCCTTGATGACAGCTTTGTACACTTTTGGCATTCTCTCAACCAGCTTCATGAGGCAGTCTCCTGGAATGCATTACCATTAACAGGTGTGCCTTAATTTGTGGAATGTCTTTCCTTAATGTGTTTGAGCCAATCATTTGTGTTCTGACAAGGTAGGGGTGGAATACAGATAATAGCCCTATTTGGTAAAATACCAAGTCCATATTATGGCAAGAACCGCTCCAATAAGCAAAGAGAAATTACAGTCCATTCTTACTTTGACTGACCTTCATGGTCTTAATGTGGAACATTTCAAGAACTTTGAACGTTTCTTCAAGTTCAGTCACAAAAACCATCAAGCGCTATGATGAAACTGGCTCTCATGAGGACCGCTAGAGGAAAGGAAGACCCAGAGTTACCTCTGCTGCAGAGGATAAGTTCAAAACAGTTACCAGCCTCAGAAATTGCAGCTCAAATAAATGCAACAGACACATTTTAACATCAACTGTTCAGAGGAGACTGCGTGAATCAGGCCTTCATGGTCAAATTGCTGCAAATGAACCACTACTAAAGACACCAATGAGAAGAAGAGACTTGCTTTGCCAAGAAACACGAGCAATGGACATTAGACCGGTGTAAATCTGTCCTTTGGTCTGAGTACCAATTTTGTATTTTTGGTTACAACCGCCATGAGACGCAGAGTAGGTGAACGGATGATCTCCGCATGTGTGGTTCCCACCGTGAAGCATGGAGGTGTGATGGTGTTGGGGTGCTTTGCTGGTGACACTCAGTGATTTGTTTAGAATTCAAGGCACACTTAACCAGCATGGCTACCACAGCATTCTGTAGCGATACGCCATCTCATCTGGTATGCGTTTAGTGGGACTATAATTTGTTTTTCAACAGGAAAATAACCCAAAACACACCTCCAGGCTGTGTAAGGGCTATTTGATCAAGAATAAGAGTGATGGAGTGCTGCATCAGTTGACCTGGCCTCCACAATCACCCAACCTCAACCCAATTGAGATGGTTTTGGATGGGTTGGACTGCAGAGTGAAGGAAAAGCAGTGCTCAGAATATGTGGGAACTCCTTCAAGACTGTTGGAAAAGCATTCCAGGTGAAGCTGGTTGAGAGAATGCCAAGTGTGTAAAACTGTCATCAAGGCAAAGAGTGCTACTTTGAAGAATCTCATATATTATAACTTTTTGGGTTGCTACATGATTCCATATGTGTTATTTCATAGTTTTGATGTCTTCACTATCATTCTACAATGTAGAAAATAGTAAAAATAAAGAAACACCCTTGAATGAGTAGGTGTGTCCAAACATTTTTGGTATGACTGGTACTGCATATATATTTTTGGGTTTGACATTTTTCACATTTTTGGCAAATTTAAGTTGTGCTAATGTAAAGAAAATAACTTGTACTTCCACAATTCCTTTAGCTGATATTTCAAAATGCCTTATTTTTTTATTTTATTATTTTATTTTACCTTTATTTAACCAGGTACGCTAGTTGAGAACAAGTTCTCATTTGCAACTGCGACCTGGCCAAGATAAAGCAAAGCAGTGTGACACAGACAACAACACAGTTACACATGGAGTAAACAATAAACAAGTCAATAACACAATAAACAAGTCAATGACACAGTAGAAAAAAGAAAGTCGACATACAGTGTGTGCAAAAGGCATGAGGAGGTAGGCAATAAATAGGCCATAGGAGCAAATAATTACAATTTAGCAGATTAACACTGGAGTGATAAATGAGCAGATGATGATGTACAGATACTGGTGTGCAAAAAAGTAAATAAAATAACTGTATGGGGATGAGGTAGTTAGATTGGGTGGGCTATTTACAGATGGACTATGTACAGCTGCAGCGATCAGTTAGCTGCTCAGGTAGTTGATGTTTAAAGTTGGTGAGGGAAATGAACATCTCCAAATTCAGCGATTTTTGCAATTCGTTCCAGTCACTGGCAGCAGAGAACTGGAAGGAAAGGCGGCCAAATTAGGTGTTGGCTTTGGGGATGATCAGTGAGATATGCCTGCTGGAACGTGTGCTACGGGTGGGTGTTGTTATCGTGACCAGTGAACTGAGATAAGGCGGAGCTATACCTAGCATAGACTTATAGATGACCTGGAGCCAGTGGGTTGTGGAACATCTGTTGCTTAAAATGAAACTCTGTGGATAGTCTACATTTATTTTGATGTAAATGCCCTGAATTTGTGGCATTGTCAAAATGCCACCGCTCATTTTCCTAGAACTTCAGTATTATATACAAAAGTATGTGGACACCCCTTCAAATTAGTGGATCGTAAGTGCTGTTATTGTGAAGTGAAAATGTCTAGGAGCAACAACGGCTCAGCCGCGAAGTGGTAGGCCACACAAGCTCACAGAAAGGGACCGCCATTGACGCGCAGACAAATCTTCTGTCCTCGGTTGCAACACTCACTGCTGAGTTCCAAACTGCCTCTTGAAGCAGCGTCAGCAGAATAACTGTTTGTCGGGAGATTCATGAAATGGGTTTCCATGGATGAGCAGCTCCAGACAAGCCTAAGTTCACCATGCGCAATGCCAAGCATCAGCTGGTGTGCTGTAAAGTTTGGACTCTGGAGCAGTGGAAACACGCTCTCTGGAGTGATGAATCACACTTCATCATCTGGCGGTCTGACGGACGAATCTGGGTTTGCTGGATGCCAGGAAAACGCTACCTGTCCCAATGCATAGTGCAAACTGTAAAGTTTTGTGGAGGAGGAATAATGGTCTGGGGCTGTTCTTTGTAGTTCGGGCTAGGCTGTTTAGTTCCAGTGAAGGGAAATCTTACCGCGATTCTGTGCTTCCAAAGTTGTGGCAACAGTTTGGGGAAGGCCTGTTTCAGCATGTTGCTCCTGTGCACAAAGTGAGGTCCATACAGAAATGGTTTGTCAAAATCGGTGAGGAAGAACTTGACTGGCCTGCACAGAGCCCTGACCTCAACCCCATCGAACACCTTTTGGATGAATTGGAACGCCGACTGCGAGCCAGGCCTAATCGCCCAACATCAGTGCCCGACCTCGCTAATACTATTGTGGCTGAATGAAATCAAGTCCCTGCAGTAATGTTCCAACATCTAGTGGAAAACCTCAGAAGAGTGGAGGCTGTTATAGCAGCAAAGGGGGGGGGGCAACTCCATATTAATGCCCATGATTTTGGAATGAGATATTTGATGTGTAGTGCATTTCTGACCACTAATATCTCTGTAGCCTGAAATTAGCCTATTAGATGTTGGATAGCAACAGGTGTGTGTTAGTTAGTGCATCTACTGTATATTCAAACAAAACAACCAGTACAGAACAAAGGCAGGAAATGTCCTTTGTTACTGTTTTATTATTTACAGTTTGTTTCAGTGGTTATTTGTTGATCATCTCTCACAGGATTTTATGATGTTTAAGTGCAGTCATCTGTAGCTCTCTGTAGCTCCCTTTGGTCAGATAAATCAAATGAGGGGGGTTTCACTTTCTCTCTTTTTAGTCTCTCTCTTTCTTCTCTCTCGATCACTTTCTTTCTCTCTAAACTTCTCTTTACTCCATGAGAAGGGTCAGATAGAAAGATAAATAAAAGAGAAAGTGTAGAAGTAGAGTAAATAGATCTGTAATGAGCCACTTAACAGTGAAGTGACAGCACTCTCAGTGTGGAGAGAATGATGAAGCTGTGGCAGACTTGCCAGGGCTACACAGGACTGACTGGACCCTGGGCTGAACTTTGACCCCCTAAAGACAGGTTTATTAAACTGCTGTTTGTGTCATTGTGTCATGCCTCTTCTCTCAATGTGTCTCTGTGTTATTACTTGTCCTGTTGCTGTAAGCGTGCCTATATATTTCTCTCTCTCTCAGGTCTCTCCATCTGTGGTCACAACTGCCTGCTGACGGCTGAGTGGATGTCAGCCAGTAAGATAGTGTGTCATGTGGGCCCAGCCAAAGACGATAAGGGAGAGATCATCGTCAGCACCAAGTCAGGAGGACACGGCACCTCCACCGTCTCCTTCAAGCTGCTCAAGGCTGAGAAGATCGGTAAGATGGCTGCTCTCTGTAACCACTCCAGTTCTAATACAAGTCTCTCTCTGTCAATCATCAGAGGAACTCTAGAATGACTACTCAATGGCACAAGTACAGACAATCTTCCTCGGTATTACCAAGCAGAGGCAGCGGGGAACTACAGTATGGATACTCATACTGTTTTGTCCTGTGTTGCTGTACAAACTGTATAGTAGATCTGTCAGGTACTATTATTGTGTGGGTGTGTGATCTCGGCTGTCCCTCAGTGATGATGTGTGTCTGTGCTCTAGGTATCCTGGACCAGTCTGCTGTGTGGGTGGATGAGATGAACTATTACGACATGAGAACCGACCGCAACAAGGGCATCTCTCCCCTCTCCCTACGCCCCAGCAATCCATTGGGCATCGACGTAGACAAGTAGGGACATACGCAGGCACGCACACTACACACACACACACTACACACACACACGTGCGCGCGCATGCTACACACACACACAAGACACGCATGCATGCACACACTACACACACACCACACACACACACACACACACATACATAAACACACAGGTTCTAGTCTTTGAGTCATGGTTTAGGTCTGTAAACAGAAACAAAGGATCCCCATGTGGAGGTGTTTGAAATGTTATGCCAACACAGCAATGGCTCAACTGGATTTAACCGCTGAACAACGCACTGGAGACAAAATCATTGTGTTTAAAGAAGAAAGGAAATAGTTGAAAAGAAAGAGTGCAGACCACCACACATGGTCATAGGAGGCGTGTGGTGTGGTCTCAGCCTCCCACGCGCCTGGCAGAGAAAGCACAGCCTGTAATGTATAGTTGAGTTTGTATAGTTCTGGTATGTCTGTGCTCTAGGCCCTCTGGTGTTTGTTTGGTTTAGAGGGGGCAGGGGCCAAGTGACCACTCGTGGCCAGGGAGGTTAGCCGCAAACCCTCCATGTCCAGGGTCACTTTCCTGGTAGGCTGCAACCCATAGAACGAGTCAGTTATCCCGAACTGAGAAACCACGGTTTCTTCTCTTCATGTTATTAGCCACATTAAAGACATTCTCTGGTACTTTGGCGTCTAGTAAGTTAGTTTTTTTTGGCTTTTTGGGCTGGATGTGTTTATGTGTAGTTCACACATGCATAATCTATGAGCAAAGTTGCTCTCTTACCTTAATTAGCTATGAAATCCCTAGTTTTAAAGCAACTGCTTTCTGGAAGCTGTGCGGCGCCATTTCCCCCCACTTGGGCCAGCCCCCTAGCAATTCGAGTTTCAGCCGATGAGCTTCAGCCCTTCGCCATTTTAGTGACTGTTCGCAAGACATACACACAGTAGAGAGCGATCAATGATGTAACGTAGTAAGCAATTTTTGTGGATCGCTTTTGGCTCATGGATGCTACTTTCAGAGCTGCTGGCTAAAAAGTATGCAAAAAGATGGGAGAATATCTAGTAAAGACACTGGTCCATTAAAATGGACACACACACACACACACTGCACAGTACACACACACACACACACATCACATGAATGAATGTAGCCAATGCTGTTTATTGAAGAGACAGTGGGTAGCTGTCCAACCAGACACAGCTGACCAGGAGAAGTGGAGTGGACGGAGTCGGACAACCTTTTAGTGAATCGTTTAGTAATTCAATAAGTTTCAACCCATGATTATAATTACGAGGTCTTGAACCAGTTTGAACAGGTTTGTCTGGTGGTGATGTCACTGGCTGGTTATTATTGCAGAGAGGTCAGACAGGAAGTCATCTTGTCGGTCTGCAAAACACTTCCTGGGGATGTCATCATCAACCTGTTCCTTTTTATTTTGGTCCACACGCTACAGAGTAACAAACCTCGTCCGAGGCGCAATGCTCCAGTAATAATGTCCCAACTGTAGCTGCTTGTTTAGAGTTCGCCTACTGAACTGCATGAATAGTAAGAGCAAGGTTTCTCTCAGCGTATACGTATGTGCTTCCTGTCTGTAGAGCAAAGTTTCTCTCAGTGTATACGTATGTGCTTCCTGTCTGTAGAGCAAAGTTTCTCTCAGCGTATACGTATGTGCTTCCTGTCTGTAGAGCAAAGTTTCTCTCAGCGTATACGTATGTGCTTCCTGTCTGTAGAGCAAAGCTTCTCTCAGCGTATACGTATGTGCTTCCTGTCTGTAGAGCAAAGCAGCAGATCCGTAACATGTGAGAGCAGGCTTTGATAACGTGCCAGGTATGAAGATGAGGGAATAACTTAACGGACTGAGAAAGTTGTTTCTCTCTCTTTTGCTTCCTGACTCTCTCTCTGTCTCTTTCGAGATACATGTGTAAATTGAATATGCCACTTTGCAGAAGCTTTGTAAAGTGACCTACAGTGCATCTGTTTTTAGTATGTTCACTTGATCTTTGTGCAAATTCAATCTGTAAACTTTGTTGTTCACGCCACACTCTTACCAACTGAGCAACAAAGTTACAAGGTCGTTAGAAGAGCATGGGTACTTTGAATGGAAAGTGTGGTGAGAGTTCTATGGTGATCAAACCCCCTCTCTCTCCCACTTCTTTCCCATGACAACCCATCGTTACATCTTTTCTGAGATAATTCTGTTCTATGATGTTTGTGTGTGTGCATGCATGCGTGTGTGTGTAATCACTCCCTGAGGGCTCAGTGTGCTCCAGTACATTACAGTGGAGGCTGGATGGGGGGGGGGGTTAGGGTTTAGTTAGTGTAGCCCACGGGTCATTACCACAGATCAAACCTTCCTAATGAGCTCTGGGTCCTCAAGGGGCACCCAGGCGTCACACACTGCTCTTCCCACGCCCGGGTCCTCCCTCCTTGGGCACAGCCTGGCCTCACACTGACCCCTGCTGGATGACTTTATACAAACACCTCAACTCACCTTTCACCTCATTACATTATAAGAAGGACATTCTTGTTATGTTGTACAATGTCATGGATATGTTATTTCTTATTTGTGAAACTATGTACAGTTGTAAGCATTGCCTATTATGTGTTGTTTGTGTAGATTGTGTTCAATTTTCAACTTCATTGTCAAAGAGAGAAATGGGCTAAGCAGCATAATCTATAATACTATGTTTGCTTTTAACCAAATGTGCCTGAATACATTATCCGTATGGGTGATCAAGAGAAATCCAACCCACAATCACTCTACCAACTGACCCAAACAGGACCACAGCATGACCGTACAGGACCACAGCATGACCGTATAGTACCACAGCATGACTGTACAGTACCACAGCATGACCGTACAGGACCACAGCATGACCGTACAGTACCGCAGCATGACCGTACAGTACCGCAGCATGACCGTACAGTACCACAGCATGACCGTACAGGACCACAGCATGACCGTACAGGACCACAACATGACCGTACAGGACCACAGCATGACCGTACAGTACCACAGCATGACCGTACAGGACCACAGCATGACCGTACATAGAAGATATAAAACATAAATTTCACAGGGTTTCTTAGTAATCCGTTTTCTCCCCCAGGGGTAAGGTCCCTCTGAAAGATCTGGAGGCCATGTTCCCAGGGGTGAGTGGGGATTTCACCAGCGAGAACTTCTCAGCCACCTGGTACCTAATCGAGAACCACTCTGTCACCAGGTAGGTCAGGCCGACCTACCTATCTATTTTCTATGACCTCTGGGTCAGACACACAGCCAATCACAAGTATATTTCTCCTGTACCAGCCAGCGCACCATCCCAACTAATATGTTGATGAACGTCAGCCCTCTAGCCAAGCGATCAGTCAGAAACACTGTTGGAAGTAATGCAGTGACTTGGCACAAAACTTTTGAATGTTGTCTTTATCATCCAATCACAATTTATTTAAAATGCATTTAACAAAAGCCTCAATACAGTTTACAAAAAAGACGTGGTGGTTCTCAGTCCATCCAATCAATCCACTGACCCAGAAACAGAGCTAGTCTGTAAATAAATACAATCTAGCCCCAATCCCTGTTGATCCCTGACCCCTGACTTGGCACAAGAACACTTTGGACATGTGGAGGAATTGTCCTTTCTCTTGTTGACTTCTGACCCCTGGTCTCTGTCATACTAGGACAGTGTCTGTCAGGTTATTATTAGTCTCTCCTGGTTTCCTCCCTGTCATCCATCATGGTTCCCCTCCATCTAACCCCCCAGTCTAGCGGATGGATCCTGTCTGCTCCTGGCCAGAAACTGCAGGGCTGCAGACTCCACTGGGTTGGGCTGTTTTGGGTTGACAGGGCCTGTGTTTCTTCCTCCAGAGGAAACTTACATTCACTCCCAAAGTACACACACGCATGCTTGTGCGGACTCTCACTTGTGTGCGTTACACATAGAAAATCGTACGCACACACACACTCCTCTGACTGATGGGATGGTGTCACACATGGAAGTAAACAGAATTTTTAACTTTCACATCCCACTTTTCTTTCTCATCTCGCTCCCTCTTTCCCTCCCTCCCCCTCTCAGTTTTGACCAGTTGCGTATGGCAGCCAGTAACTTGAAAAAGCAGGCCACTAGGAAGAACGAGGGCAGTCTTGCCTACGTGAAGGGAGGCCTCAGCACTTTCTTTGAGGCACAGGACGCCCTCGCAGGTAAAGATACAGTACACGTTACACACAGACTATACACAGAGTATGTGTTTTTTACACTGTACATCAATACTACACAGAGAGTGTGTGGTATATACATTGTATGTGTGTTATTACACAGGTAGATGATAACCGTATAAAGACAATGAATGTAAACATGTTTCAGGGTTGACGGTACTTTGCTCATGATGCAAGTAAGAGTTTGTGAGGCTCTGGTCTATTGCAGTGTGTGTGTTTGACTAATATCCTTTACAGACACTTCTACAGTAACGTGTCGATAGCGACAGTAGATAACCATTCAGACAATTTTTAAAAGTGCTGCATCAGGAGCATCTGTACCTTTTCTGACAGTAGAATTCTGCTCCAGCATATAATGACCGGTATTGTTTCCCTGACAATAAACCTTACTGATTCATGTGCTGCTGTGTTTTTTTAAAATGGCGTTTTATTTTATGATAGTTTTCTTTCTACTAAATTTCTTGGTAAGTCACAGTATTTAATGAACTTTTTTTAGGAGAGAGTGGGCTGCTGGCAGGCAGGGCGCAGGCAGGCAGGGCGCAGGCAGCTCGAGATTATTTGATTGTCCCATAGTGATGGACGTCAATCCTGCTTCAGAGGAGGTATTCCATTATAGACAAGTAAAATGCCTGTTCAGTGGTGCTTCAAAACTATCTCCAGAGATGGTTTTGTGTCGTCTTTTGAAATAGTGTACCCTTAGCCGAGGCACTTTCAAGGCGGCACATTCCATCTGTCTGAAAAGAGTATAAGGTGTGGTGTTTTACAGTGGGGAGTTAGAATAAGACAGGTATGGTTTGGGATATCATTAGTGTGGTGTTTTACACTGGGAGTTAGTATAAGACAGGTATGGTTTGGGATATCATTAGTGTGGTGTTTTACAGTGGGAGTTAGAATAAGACAGGTATGGTTTGAGATATCATTAGTGTGGTGTTTTACAGTGGGAGTTAGTATAAGACAGGTATGGTTTGAGATATCATTAGTGTGGTGTTTTACAGTGGGAGTTAGAATAAGACAGGTATGGTTTGGGATATTATTAGTGTGGTGTTTTACAGTGGGAGTTAGTATAAGACAGGTATGGTTTGGGATATCATTAGTGTGGTGTTTTACAGTGGGAGTTAGTATAAGACAGGTATGGTTTGGGATATCATTAGTGTGGTGTTTTACAGTGGGAGTTAGAATAAGACAGGTATAGTTTGGGATATCATTAGTGTGGTGTTTTACAGTGGGAGTTAGTATAAGACAGGTATGGTTTGGGATATCATTAGTGTGGTGTTTTACAGTGGAGTTAGTATAAGACAGGTATGGTTTGGGATATCATTAGTGTGGTGTTTTACAGTGGGAGTTAGAATAAGACAGGTATGGTTTGAGATGTCATTAGTGTGGTGTTTTACAGTGGGAGTTAGTATAAGACAGGTATGGTTTGAGATATCATTAGTGTGGTGTTTTACAGTGGGAGTTAGAATAAGACAGGTATGGTTTGGGATATCATTAGTGTGGTGTTTTACAGTGGGAGTTAGAATAAGACAGGTATGGTTTGGGATATCATTAGTGTGGTGTTTTACAGTGGGAGTTAGAATAAGACAGGTATGGTTTGGGATATCATTAGTGTGGTGTTTTACAGTGGGAGTTAGAATAAGACAGGTATGGTTTGGGATATCATTAGTGTGGTGTTTTACAGTGGGGAGTTAGTATAAGACAGGTATGGTTTGGGATATCATTAGTGTGGTGTTTTACAGTGGGGAGTTAGAATAAGACAGGTATGGTTTGGGATATCATTAGTGTGGTGTTTTACAGTGGGAGTTAGTATAAGACCGGTATGGTTTGAGATATCATTAGTGTGGTGTTTTACAGTGGGAGTTAGTATAAGACAGGTATTTATTTATTTATTTTACCTTTATTTAACCAGGTAGGCAAGTTGAGAACAAGTTCTCATTTACAATTGCGACCTGGCCAAGATAAAGCAAAGCAGTTCGACAGATAAAACGACACAGAGTTACACATGGAGTAAAAACAAACATACAGTCAATAATGCAGTATAAACAAGTCTATATACAATGTGAGCAAATGAGGTGAGAAGGGAGGTAAAGGCAAAAAAGGCCAAGATGGCAAAGTAAATACAATATAGCAAGTAAAATACTGGAATGGTAGTTTTGCAATGGAAGAATGTGCAAAGTAGAAATAAAAAAATAATGGGGTGCAAAGGAGCAAAATAAATAAATAAATTAAAATTAAATACAGTTGGGAAAGAGGTAGTTGTTTGGGCTAAATTATAGGTGGGCTATGTACAGGTGCAGTAATCTGTGAGCTGCTCTGACAGTTGGTGCTTAAAGCTAGTGAGGGAGATAAGTGTTTCCAGTTTCAGAGATTTTTGTAGTTCGTTCCAGTCATTGGCAGCAGAGAACTGGAAGGAGAGGCGGCCAAAGAAAGAATTGGTTTTGGGGGTGACTAGAGAGATATACCTGCTGGAGCGTGTGCTACAGGTGGGAGATGCTATGGTGACCAGCGAGCTGAGATAAGGGGGGACTTTACCTAGCAGTGTCTTGTAGATGACATGGAGCCAGTGGGTTTGGCGACGAGTATGAAGCGAGGGCCAGCCAACGAGAGCGTACAGGTCGCAATGGTGGGTAGTATATGGGGCTTTGGTGATAAAACGGATTGCACTGTGATAGACTGCATCCAATTTGTTGAGTAGGGTATTGGAGGCTATTTTGTAAATGACATCGCCAAAGTCGAGGATTGGTAGGATGGTCAGTTTTACAAGGGTATGTTTGGCAGCATGAGTGAAGGATGCTTTGTTGCGAAATAGGAAGCCAATTCTAGATTTAACTTTGGATTGGAGATGTTTGATATGGGTCTGGAAGGAGAGTTTACAATCTAACCAGACACCTAAGTATTTGTAGTTGTCCACGTATTCTAAGTCAGAGCCGTCCAGAGTAGTGATGTTGGACAGGCGGGTAGGTGCAGGCAGCGATCGGTTGAAGAGCATGCATTTAGTTTTACTTGCATTCAAGAGCAATTGGAGGCCACGGAAGGAGAGTTGTATGGCATTGAAGCTTGCCTGGAGGGTTGTTAACACAGTGTCCAGAGAAGGGCCGGAAGTATACAGAATGGTGTCGTCTGCGTAGAGGTGGATCAGGGACTCACCAGCAGCAAGAGCGACCTCATTGATGTATACAGAGAAGAGAGTCGGTCCAAGAATTGAACCCTGTGGCACCCCCATAGAGACTGCCAGAGGTCCGGACAGCAGACCCTCCGATTTGACACACTGAACTCTATCAGAGAAGTAGTTGGTGAACCAGGCGAGGCAATCATTTGAGAAACCAAGGCTGTCGAGTCTGCCGATGAGGATATGGTGATTGACAGAGTCGAAAGCCTTGGCCAGATCAATGAATAGGTATGGTTTGGGATATCATTAGTGTGGTGTATTACAGTGGGAGTTAGTATAAGACCGGTATGGTTTGGGATATCATTAGTGTGGTGTTTTACAGTGGGAGTTAGAATAAGACAGGTATGGTTTGGGATATCATTAGTGTGGTGTTTTACAGTGGGAGTTAGTATAAGACAGGTATGGTTTGGGATATCATTAGTGTGGTGTTTTACAGTGGGAGTTAGAATAAGACAGGTATAGTTTGGGATATCATTAGTGTGGTGTTTTACAGTGGGAGTTAGTATAAGACAGGTATGGTTTGAGATATCATTAGTGTGGTGTTTTACAGTGAGCATGTAATCTAAGGACTTCCTGACCATTCCTCAGAACTCTGATGGACGTGTGGAAGCTGGCCTCTAGGTTTATGTGGGTGTGTATTGCCTGGTGTGTTTTCTGAAAAGTGTGTGTGATTATGCGTGTGTTTGTGCCTGTGACCACGTCTCTGCAGCTCTTGGGTTTTCCTGTTGTGTGTGTGTGTAAATCAAATCACATTTTATTTGTCACATGTGCCGTACACAGCAGGGAAATGCTTACTTATACAAGCCCTTAACCAACAATGCAGTTTTAAGAAAAATAAGTGTTAAAGTATTTGCTTAAATAAAATATTATAAATAGAAAATAGAAAAATATCAAATAATTAAAGTTAACAGTAAAATAACAGTAACGAGGCTATATTCAGGGGATACCAGTATAGAGTCAATGTGCTGGGGCACAGGATTTGGGCATGCACACGTTCACGCAGTGTGGTCTAGCAGTGGTTGATTAAAGAGGCGTGTGCGTGTGTGTGTGTGTGTGTGTGTGAGCACCACTCCACTGCAGTGTACCACAGTTGCGCTAGCCAACCACAACATCTTCATTTAAAACGGCATCAGCTCTCACATGTCAATCACAGTGCTGCCTGTAGCAGGGCCATCTAGTTCTGTACTGCTTTCCTATTAGAACCGTAGAGTGGAGTGTGCGGATTCATTACACAAATACACACACACCAACTAACATACACACTTACTGACACTTGCCACCCATACACACTGAGACATATGCACATGCATACACACACATGTATACCCAAACAGACGCACACACACTCCCATGGCCTTTCTGATTCACTCTCTGATAACTCTGAGGTAACATTTTGACTGCTGTCGCTCTGCCAGGTAGCTCAGTCAAATCAATTGTTCAACTTTATCAGTCATATTTTTGTCTGTTTACTCTAATTCCCCTCATAGCCACTCAGTTACTTCCCCTGACTATTTATATGTCTCAGTCATTATTATGATTGCTTTCCGTATGTAATGTTTGTGCCCGGGTGGAGCAGGGGGGTCCGAATCCGAGGCAATGTTTTCATTGTTAGCGTCTGAATCTAAATAAACGGAGCAGGGCAACACAATGCAGGCCAGAGCAATAGGGATGATAACGGCCCTAATATGACCGAGGGGAACAATACAGTCCCTTTCTCACGTTCACTCTGCTGAGCGTGCCCATTATGAGCCAAAATGGGAAGAGCAGGTGTCCTCAGTGACCCAGGAAATAATGCACCCTCAGATGGACTCATGGCCTGTGAACCAGGAAGAAATAGACCATAAAATGACAAGTCAATTGACCTGTGTCATTAGGCTGTACTTCACTGTAAAGGTTTGAGAGTATATTCTGCCTCCTTAAAGCACGGCTGTCAAGCTCATTCCACGGAGGGCCGAGTGTCTGCAGGTTTTACATTTTTACTTTCAATTAAGACCTAGACAACCAGGTAAGGGGAGTTCCTTACTAATTAGTGACCTTAATTCCTCAATCAAGTATGAGGGTGGAGCGAAAACCCGCAGAACCTCGGCCCTCCGTGGAATGAGTATGACATGTGCCTTACAGCACATAGTCCTGTGATTATGTCTGTTTTTAGGGAGATGAATCTGAGGCCCTTGCTTGTTTTGGTTATTGAGAATGTCTCAGTGCTAGTTCTGGTATGGATAGTAAGCTTGATGTATGGTTCAAGTTGCATACAATAGTCCGGTATGGTCTGGGTAAGCTTTAGTAATGTGCCAGCCATCTTGTTCTGAACCAGACGGCACTTGGCGGCTCCAGCAGTTGCTCACTGCCAGGTCCAGTTAGCACAGCTGTCCGCAAAACTGTGAATCCTTTCTTTGTCTGTCTCTCTCCATGTTTGGCAAGTCATCTGAGTCATTCTAAATTAGCTCTACTTCAGGTGTTACTGTACAAATGTAAAGGAAATTAATAATGAAGGGTCTGTGTGTCTGAGCGTGTGTGTGTCTGTGTGTCTGTGTGTCTGAGCGTGTGTCTGTGTGTCTGAGCGTGTGAGCGTGTGAGTGTGTGTGTCTGTGTGTCTGAGCGTGTGTCTGAGCGTGTGTCTGAGCGTGTGTCTGTGTGTCTGAGCGTGTGAGTGTGTGTGTCTGAGCGTGTGAGTGTGTGTGTCTGTGTGTCTGAGCGTGTGTCTGAGCTTGTGTCTGTGTGTCTGAGCGTGTGAGTGTGTGTGTGTCTGTGTGTCTGAGCGTGTGAGTGTGTGTGTGTCTGTGTGTCTGAGCGTGTGTCTGAGCGTGTGTCTGTGTGTCTGAGCGTGTGAGTGTGTGTGTCTGAGCGTGTGAGTGTGTGTGTGTCTGTGTGTCTGAGCGTGTGAGTGTGTGTGTCTGAGCGTGTGTCTGCGTCTGAGCGTGTGTCTGTGTGTCTGAGCGTGTGTGTGTCTGTGTGTCTGAGCGTGTGTGTGTCTGTGTGTCTGTGTGTCTGAGCGTGTGAGTGTGTGTGCTTCTGAGCGTGTGTCTGCGTCTGAGCGTGTGTCTGCGTCTGAGCGTGTGTCTGCGTCTGAGCGTGTGTCTGCGTCTGAGCGTGTGTCTGCGTCTGAGCGTGTGTCTGCGTCTGAGCGTGTGTCTGCGTCTGAGCGTGTGTCTGCGTCTGAGCGTGTGTCTGCGTCTGAGCGTGTGTCTGCGTCTGAGCGTGTGTCTGCGTCTGAGCGTGTGTCTGCGTCTGAGCGTGTGTGCTCTGTGTTCAGCATGTGTTACATTAAAAGTGGCATGGTACTAATAGCTGTTTAGCCTGTGGTGCTTCCAGCTCACTTAATCACCATTTAATGGCTTTTATTTTTAGTCTCCTCCTCAGTTTATTTTCTCTTCTGGCTGCATGTGAGAATTTTATTGATGGCTCTCGTAAAAGCCACTGGTGTTTTATTATTAAGAGAGAGCAGGGGAGTGGGGATCGCAGTGTGGAAATAAGGAAGGAATGTCTCTGCATGGACCAAATCTGGAAAATGAAATGAGTTCTGTTCAACCAAAAATGTTTTAAACAAGTGGTGTGTTTTGAGAATCCATGAGGTTCTTCTCTTTCTCCTCTTCTCTCTCCTGTTATCATCTCTCTCTACTTTCTCTCTTTTGTCTTGCCCTCTTCATTCCTTCCTCTCTTCTCATTTCATCTCCTCCAACAGAAATGTGTGTGTGTGTGTGTGTGTGTGTGTGCGCGTGCGCACTTGCCTCTGATGTCTCAGTAATAATGTCGGTATGTGTTTCCCTGCTGGGTTTAAACACAGAGTTTAGCACCAGGCACTAACTGGCTAACCCCACCCATCCTCATCCCACAGCACTATTTATGGCTAGTTTGGTTAGTGCAGTGGCTAGGCCAAATGCTAACCTCAGTGCGTGTAGTGTTGTGGACAGTGATAAGCTCTCTCCATTTAGGGAATGGAAACTACAGCCAACTGTTGCTCCCTAAACATGCTTACTACACCCTTCCTACACGGCTCCCCTTCTCTATTAGACTGAGACTTGTAGATACATAGTGACAGAGAAGAGGAGGGTATATCGAGGGGTTACTTGAGGTCAAAGGTCAGACGACCTCGATGTCTAGGGTCACCCACCCAGTGGACCAGGGACTGGGTAAAACAGGAAGTGAAGGAATAGTTCTCTAAACTCTCTGTTTGACCCTGAGCAGACAGGCTGTTGAAAGGCATGAGGGGGTTCATAGTTCATAGTCATAGTTGGGGGCTGTTTGGTTAGGCTGATCCGCTGACAAACTGAACCATGTTTCACAGGGGTCTTCTGAGACCTGGCTGACTGACTAACTGGCTCACTGATTGACAGAGAGGCCGGGTTCCTTCTTTTTGCAGGGAGGCCTCAGAAGAATTATGAAATTTGATGTCTTTCATTGTTGTGTGAAAAGGAAGTGGCCCTGCGATACAGGAAACGGACCACCGCTACCGTGTTCCAAAATCCCATATTTCCCAGGGCCGTATTCCCGACGCTCTGAACCTCCGACTCCGGTCCATAGTCAGGAGTCAAAACATCTCCAACTTCAGAACCCAGGGAGGCTGTATTTTTATTTTGGATCCATTCTTTTCAATGGGTTCCAGGAAGCTGAGTGGGGGCTGCCTGTGTCTCTTCCTCCACTCGTGTGTGTGTGTGTGTGTGTGTGTGTGTGTTATCTGGAGGCTGTTGGGGTGTTTAGGTTAGCCGTGACGTCATGACCGCGGCAGCGAGTATGTGTGACAGACAGAGAGGACACACAGCTGGCAGGGGGCACGGGGGTCTCCGCAGAGACAAAAACCAGGACCCTGGGGGTGTGTGTTTGTACAATACACTAGACTTCCCTCTATACTTTTCAGAGCAGATTACATTATTCTTCCATAAAACCTCTGGTCTCCCTGTTTCTGTCTGTAGGCTAAGTAAGTCTATGGTTCCTGCCCTGGCTCTCTGAATGTCCTCTGGCCATTCTGCTTGCGTTGGTTCAGTGATGTCCGTGTCAATTTAGGCAGCCATGATATGATGACATGTTTGATTAGTGAGGTTCAGGAATACCTCAGCTTCTCTGCCTCAAGGCTCCCGTCTTTCAGAAAAGGACCCACATTTATTTACAGAACTCTCTCTCCCATTTCTCTTTTTCCTTCCTTCGTTCCTTTTCTCTCGCTTTGTTCTGTTTTAGCTGACAGTCGTTGTTTTCAGTGGAGCGAATGAGGGTGAGAGTGGTGAAAAGCAGAGAATAAGGAAAGGGGGCTTGAAAGGGGGATGACATCCCTTTTCTCTTTCCCTCGTGTCAGTGTTTCTCATCTCGTACACTAGCCTCCCTTCTTTCTTCTCTCCCCTCCATCCTCTCCTCTAATCCTACTCCCCCCCTCCATCCTCTCCTCTCAACCTACTCTCTCCCCAACTCTTCTCCTCTCTCCTCTATCTTCTCTCCCACCCTCCATCTTCTCCTCTTCTCTCTCCCCCTCTCCATCTCCCCCCCCCCTCGCCATCTTCTCTCTGCCCCTCTCCTCTCCCCCCTCAATAAACGCTCACTGCCCCTCTCAGGACCCAGCTGCCCCACTACAGTCATTTGAGCAGCTCTGATACTCACTCACTCACTCTCACACACACACATGAATTACTCCAGACCAATTCTCTCTTCTATCTCCTTTTCTTCTCCTCTTCTCACCTTTTATACTCTACCTTTCATCTACTTCTCCTTGCCTTACCACACCAGCACTATTTCCTACTCAGTGTTGATGTTGGACTGTGGACCCCCCCAGATCTTTATTCATTAGTGTTGTATAGTCAACCTGACACAAGCGGCATCCCTCTCAGCAGTAGAAATAGTGCCTTTCAGTCAGCTCTCCTCACCCAAATATTATTCCTCCAACTGATAAAACATTTGGATTTACATTTCCTCTGGGAGTCTCTTGGTCTTTGGGTGCACAGTATCTACAGTCTGTTCAAAATGGATCAGTCTTCTTTCAACTAGATTATTTTCCAGTCATGTTACAAAGGCCCCCAATGGAACATCAAATGCTGATCTGGAGTGGATGTTGATTGGGGGTACCAATTCAGTCAGGTTAGGTCAAGTGGATCAGTTACAGTAGCTGTGGTCAGGTCAGTGGTTGGCGTGGGAACGGTTGAGAGGGGCGTGGTCAGAGTCCGACAGAAGCCACTGGGGCAGAGAGGCTGTTTATTGTTTTAACCTCAGTTCCTCAAATTGGAATCTCATAATTACGCATGTTAGATTGAGCAGTAGAGGCACTCTGTGATTACAGAACACACAGAGACCTTAAAATAACTTGAATATCTCTTATCTTTCTCAATGTGTCTCTATATCTGAGTCTGTGCTGCTTTAATTCAGTGATATAATACTGAATTCAGAGCTCAGATTTTTCTTCTTGTCTCCTTTGATTGAACAGAATAATTGTATCATCCATGACAGCTAGTCATGGTGTTGAATAAAACGTTATTGTTATTTTACAGCGATCCACCAGAGGTTGGAGTCTGATGGGACAGAGAAGGTGGAGGGCTCCATGACACAGCGCCTGGAGAACGTGCTCAACAGTAAGCCTTCCATCTTTCTATCCATCCATACATCTACAATATGCATCCGTCCACCCATCTGTTCATTCATCCATCATCCATCCATCTATTCACTCTCTGTTAATATCTCTACCTCTCAGTTGGAACATACACCAATTCATAGGTCAAGTCAAATCAGTAGTATGTATTGTAATCTGAAGGCAGACATCATCCCAGCTGACATTGTTTAAACTACCTTCTATCTCTATAGGAAGTCCAATTAGCAGGAAGTTTCTTCAGAAAACACCACCTACTTAACTATCAATCTGTTTGAGGATAGATAGAGTGCGATTTCGCCTCCTCGCCACCCACCAATTATCTCACACACACCACGTTGTGTGTGTTCGTTTTTCCCTGTCTGTAGAGCGTCTCTTCCAGCTAGATCCTCTGTCCCTGTCTCCCATCTCATACATGATAATGTGACTCCTATAATGGAGCATCAATAAACATGTCCTCAGGGTTGAAGGTAAATAAACCTCCCTCCTGGACGCTGCTTTCATCCCCACAGCCCCAGACAGACATACATGTGGGCCCACAGCCCCAGACAGACACACATGTGGGCCCACAGCCCCAGACAGACACACATGTGGGCCCACAGCCCCAGACAGACACACATGTGGGCCCACAGCCCCAGACAGACACACATGTGGGCCCACAGCCCCAGACAGACACACATGTGGGCCCACAGCCCCAGACAGACACACATGTGGGCCCACAGCCCCAGACAGACACACATGTGGGCCCACAGCCCCAGACAGACACACATGTGGGCCCACAGCCCCAGACAGACACACATGTGGGCCCACAGCCCCAGACAGACACACATGTGGGCCCCAGCCCCAGACAGACACACATGTGGGCCCACAGCCCCAGACAGACATACATGTGGGCCCACAGCCCCAGACAGACATACATGTGGGCCCACAGCCGAGAGCTCAGCAACCGCACACCTCCATAACTCCCTACATGTGGGCCTTCAGCCCGAGAGTAACTGAGCCACCCCTCCCCCACCCTCCAGTCACCACACACACCAGTGGGTCTACACAATCACAAACATCCCCCCCGAAATATCAAAACAGCATGACAACTCGTCAGTCAGAGCCCAGAGTGGGGAGTGAAAAATGTGAAATATTTCTCTGTTCGCTGTTTCAATGTTTTTCCTTTTGAGATTTGGTGTGGTGGAGGCGAGAGGGCTAACCCCTTTTTCTGATTAAAATAATTTTAGCGAATCCTTGTTTTTTATTTTTTTGCCGGCACATCCGCGGCCACCCACAAAGCCGGAGAGTAGTGTGTGAATGGCCCTGGGAGGGAGAGAGAAGGAAAGACTGAGAGATAGCTGTCATGCTCTCCTCACTGACTCTCTCTCTCTAACTCTGCCTAGTTCAGGTAGCTTCCTGGCACACAGCTTCCTGGCACACAGCTTCCTGGCACACAGCTTCCTGGCACACAGGCCACAGAGGGAAATCAGATTCTCGCCTGAAAGATAATATGTTTTAGTAGAAAAAAAATATCTATATTTATTTTGATACTTTCCCTTTCTCTCTCTTTCCTTCCTTCTCTCTACCCCCCCCCCCCCCCCCCCCCATCTCAGGAGCCAGTGATACAGCAGACACTCTGTTCCAGGAGGTTTTGGGGAGGAAGGATAAAGCTGACTCAACACGTAACGCCCTCAACGTTCTGCAGCGCTTCAAGTTCCTCTTTAACCTGCCGCTCAACATTGAACGAAACACACACAAGGTATACAGAACAGACACACACACACACACACACACACACACACCTGCCCCTCAACAGAGAGCGCAACATACACAAGGTGCCCATCATACACACACAGATACACTAACACACACACATATCTATACACTAACACACTAACACACACACATATCTATACACTAACACACACACATATCTATACACTAACACACACACACCACACACACATATCTATACACTAACACACACACACCACACACACATATCTATACACTAACACACACACACCACACACACATCTATACACTAACACACACACACCACACACACATCTATACACTAACACACACACACCACACACACATCTATACACTAACACACACACACCACACACACATATCTATACACTAACACACACACACCACACACACATATCTATACACTAACACACACACACCACACACACATATCTATACACTAACACACACACACACCACACACACATATCTATACACTAACACACACACACCACACACACATATCTATACACTAACACACACACACACCACACACACATATCTATACACTAACACACACACACACCACACACACATATCTATACACTAACACACACACACACCACACACACATATCTATACACTAACACACACACACACCACACACACATATCTATACACTAACACACACACACACCACACACACATATCTATACACTAACACACACACACACCACACACACATATCTATACACTAACACACACACACACCACACACACATATCTATACACTAACACACACACACACCACACACACATATCTATACACTAACACACACACACCACACACACATATCTATACACTAACACACACACACACCACACACACATATCTATACACTAACACACACACACCACACACACATATCTATACACTAACACACACACCACACACACATATCTATACACTAACACACACACCACACACACATATCTATACACTAACACACACACACCACACACACATATCTATACACTAACACACACACACCACACACACATATCTATACACTAACACACACACACCACACACACATATCTATACACTAACACACACACACCACACACACATATCTATACACTAACACACACACACCACACACACATATCTATACACTAACACACACACCACACACACATATCTATACACTAACACACACACCACACACACATATCTATACACTAACACACACACCACACACACACCACACACACATATCTATACACTAACACACACACCACACACACATATCTACACATGTACATGTTTCTATGTACACACACAGCATACACACCTCTCTCTATCTGTCGCTCATCATTAAGCACAGTATCCAGAAGGTGGTGCTACAGAGGCCTGAATGTGTGTAGGGTGTATTCAGTTTACAATGCTAGAGTCTCATCTTGACATGTTCTTGTCCACTGTAGCTTTTTCTCTGTGTTACAAAATTCAACAAATGTGATATTGTTACAGTGAGAGTTTAATGTTGTTGTGTTCTCTTCATGTTATAATCATAAAGTATTATGTTGTTGTGTTCTCTTCATGTTATAATCATAAAGTATTATGTTGTTGTGTTCTCTACATGTTATAATCATAAAGTATTATGTTCTCTACATGTTATAATCATAAAGTATTATGTTGTTGTGTTCTCTACATGTTATAATCATAAAGTATTATGTTGTTGTGTTCTCTACATGTTATAATCATAAAGTATTATGTTGTTGTGTTCTCTACATGTTATAATCATAAAGTATTATGTTGTTGTGTTCTCTTCATGTTATAATCATAAAGTATTATGTTGTTGTGTTCTCTACATGTTATAATCATAAAGTATTATGTTGTTGTGTTCTCTACATGTTATAATCATAAAGTATTATGTTGTTGTGTTCTCTACATGTTATAATCATAAAGTATTATGTTGTTGTGTTCTCTTCATGTTATAATCATAAAGTATTATGTTGTTGTGTTCTCTACATGTTATAATCATAAAGTATTATGTTGTTGTGTTCTCTTCATGTTATAATCATAAAGTATTATGTTGTTGTGTTCTCTTCATGTTATAATCATAAAGTATTATGTTGTTCTCTACATGTTATAATCATAAAGTATTATGTTGTTCTCTACATGTTATAATCATAAAGTATTATGTTGTTGTGTTCTCTTCATGTTATAATCATAAAGTATTATGTTGTTCTCTACATGTTATAATCATAAAGTATTATGTTGTTCTCTACATGTTATAATCATAAAGTATTATGTTGTTGTGTTCTCTTCATGTTATAATCATAAAGTATTATGTTGTTCTCTACATGTTATAATCATAAAGTATTATGTTGTTCTCTACATGTTATAATCATAAAGTATTATGTTGTTCTCTACATGTTATAATCATAAAGTATTATGTTGTTGTGTTCTCTTCATGTTATAATCATAAAGTATTATGTTGTTGTGTTCTCTTCATGTTATAATCATAAAGTATTATGTTGTTCTCTACATGTTATAATCATAAAGTATTATGTTGTTCTCTACATGTTATAATCATAAAGTATTATGTTGTTGTGTTCTCTTCATGTTATAATCATAAAGTATTATGTTGTTCTCTACATGTTATAATCATAAAGTATTATGTTGTTCTCTACATGTTATAATCATAAAGTATTATGTTGTTGTGTTCTCTTCATGTTATAATCATAAAGTATTATGTTGTTGTGTTCTCTTCATGTTATAATCATAAAGTATTATGTTGTTGTGTTCTCTACATGTTATAATCATAAAGTATTATGTTGTTGTGTTCTCTACATGTTATAATCATAAAGTATTATGTTGTTGTGTTCTCTTCATGTTATAATCATAAAGTATTATGTTGTTGTGTTCTCTACATGTTATAATCATAAAGTATTATGTTGTTGTGTTCTCTACATGTTATAATCATAAAGTATTATGTTGTTCTCTACATGTTATAATCATAAAGTATTATGTTGTTGTGTTCTCTTCATGTTATAATCATAAAGTATTATGTTGTTGTGTTCTCTTCATGTTATAATCATAAAGTATTATGTTGTTCTCTACATGTTATAATCATAAAGTATTATGTTGTTGTGTTCTCTTCATGTTATAATCATAAAGTATTATGTTGTTGTGTTCTCTACATGTTATAATCATAAAGTATTATGTTGTTGTGTTCTCTTCATGTTATAATCATAAAGTATTATGTTGTTGTGTTCTCTACATGTTATAATCATAAAGTATTATGTTGTTGTGTTCTCTACATGTTATAATCATAAAGTATTATGTTGTTGTGTTCTCTTCATGTTATAATCATAAAGTATTATGTTGTTGTGTTCTCTTCATGTTATAATCATAAAGTATTATGTTGTTGTGTTCTCTTCATGTTATAATCATAAAGTATTATGTTGTTGTGTTCTCTTCATGTTATAATCATAAAGTATTATGTTGTTCTCTACATGTTATAATCATAAAGTATTATGTTGTTGTGTTCTCTTCATGTTATAATCATAAAGTATTATGTTGTTCTCTACATGTTATAATCATAAAGTATTATGTTGTTGTGTTCTCTTCATGTTATAATCATAAAGTATTATGTTGTTGTGTTCTCTTCATGTTATAATCATAAAGTATTATGTTGTTGTGTTCTCTACATGTTATAATCATAAAGTATTATGTTGTTGTGTTCTCTACATGTTATAATCATAAAGTATTATGTTGTTGTGTTCTCTACATGTTATAATCATAAAGTATTATGTTGTTGTGTTCTCTACATGTTATAATCATAAAGTATTATGTTGTTGTGTTCTCTTCATGTTATAATCATAAAGTATTATGTTGTTGTGTTCTCTACATGTTATAATCATAAAGTATTATGTTGTTGTGTTCTCTTCATGTTATAATCATAAAGTATTATGTTGTTGTGTTCTCTACATGTTATAATCATAAAGTATTATGTTGTTGTGTTCTCTACATGTTATAATCATAAAGTATTATGTTGTTGTGTTCTCTACATGTTATAATCATAAAGTATTATGTTGTTGTGTTCTCTTCATGTTATAATCATAAAGTATTATGTTGTTGTGTTCTCTACATGTTATAATCATAAAGTATTATGTTGTTCTCTACATGTTATAATCATAAAGTATTATGTTGTTGTGTTCTCTTCATGTTATAATCATAAAGTATTATGTTGTTGTGTTCTCTTCATGTTATAATCATAAAGTATTATGTTGTTGTGTTCTCTACATGTTATAATCATAAAGTATTATGTTGTTGTGTTCTCTACATGTTATAATCATAAAGTATTATGTTGTTGTGTTCTCTTCATGTTATAATCATAAAGTATTATGTTGTTGTGTTCTCTTCATGTTATAATCATAAAGTATTATGTTGTTGTGTTCTCTTCATGTTATAATCATAAAGTATTATGTTGTTGTGTTCTCTACATGTTATAATCATAAAGTATTATGTTGTTGTGTTCTCTTCATGTTATAATCATAAAGTATTATGTTGTTGTGTTCTCTTCATGTTATAATCATAAAGTATTATGTTGTTGTGTTCTCTTCATGTTATAATCATAAAGTATTATGTTGTTGTGTTCTCTTCATGTTATAATCATAAAGTATTATGTTGTTGTGTTCTCTACATGTTATAATCATAAAGTATTATGTTGTGTTCTCTACATGTTATAATCATAAAGTATTATGTTGTTCTCTACATGTTATAATCATAAAGTATTATGTTGTTGTGTTCTCTTCATGTTATAATCATAAAGTATTATGTTGTTGTGTTCTCTTCATGTTATAATCATAAAGTATTATGTTGTTGTGTTCTCTTCATGTTATAATCATAAAGTATTATGTTGTTGTGTTCTCTTCATGTTATAATCATAAAGTATTATGTTGTTGTGTTCTCTACATGTTATAATCATAAAGTATTATGTTGTTGTGTTCTCTACATGTTATAATCATAAAGTATTATGTTGTTGTGTTCTCTACATGTTATAATCATAAAGTATTATGTTGTTCTCTACATGTTATAATCATAAAGTATTATGTTGTTCTCTACATGTTATAATCATAAAGTATTATGTTGTTGTGTTCTCTACATGTTATAATCATAAAGTATTATGTTGTTCTCTACATGTTATAATCATAAAGTATTATGTTGTTCTCTACATGTTATAATCATAAAGTATTATGTTGTTGTGTTCTCTTCATGTTATAATCATAAAGTATTATGTTGTTGTGTTCTCTTCATGTTATAATCATAAAGTATTATGTTGTTGTGTTCTCTACATGTTATAATCATAAAGTATTATGTTGTTGTGTTCTCTACATGTTATAATCATAAAGTATTATGTTGTTGTGTTCTCTACATGTTATAATCATAAAGTATTATGTTGTTGTGTTCTCTTCATGTTATAATCATAAAGTATTATGTTGTTGTGTTCTCTTCATGTTATAATCATAAAGTATTATGTTGTTGTGTTCTCTACATGTTATAATCATAAAGTATTATGTTGTTGTGTTCTCTTCATGTTATAATCATAAAGTATTATGTTGTTGTGTTCTCTTCATGTTATAATCATAAAGTATTATGTTGTTGTGTTCTCTACATGTTATAATCATAAAGTATTATGTTGTTCTCTACATGTTATAATCATAAAGTATTATGTTGTTGTGTTCTCTACATGTTATAATCATAAAGTATTATGTTGTTCTCTACATGTTATAATCATAAAGTATTATGTTGTTGTGTTCTCTACATGTTATAATCATAAAGTATTATGTTGTTGTGTTCTCTACATGTTATAATCATAAAGTATTATGTTGTTCTCTACATGTTATAATCATAAAGTATTATGTTGTTCTCTACATGTTATAATCATAAAGTATTATGTTGTTGTGTTCTCTACATGTTATAATCATAAAGTATTATGTTGTTCTCTACATGTTATAATCATAAAGTATTATGTTGTTCTCTACATGTTATAATCATAAAGTATTATGTTGTTGTGTTCTCTACATGTTATAATCATAAAGTATTATGTTGTTCTCTACATGTTATAATCATAAAGTATTATGTTGTTCTCTACATGTTATAATCATAAAGTATTATGTTGTTGTGTTCTCTACATGTTATAATCATAAAGTATTATGTTGTTGTGTTCTCTACATGTTATAATCATAAAGTATTATGTTGTTGTGTTCTCTACATGTTATAATCATAAAGTATTATGTTGTTGTGTTCTCTACATGTTATAATCATAAAGTATTATGTTGTTGTGTTCTCTTCATGTTATAATCATAAAGTATTATGTTGTTGTGTTCTCTTCATGTTATAATCATAAAGTATTATGTTGTTGTTCTCTACATGTTATAATCATAAAGTATTATGTTGTTCTCTACATGTTATAATCATAAAGTATTATGTTGTTGTGTTCTCTTCATGTTATAATCATAAAGTATTATGTTGTTGTGTTCTCTACATGTTATAATCATAAAGTATTATGTTGTTCTCTACATGTTATAATCATAAAGTATTATGTTGTTCTCTACATGTTATAATCATAAAGTATTATGTTGTTGTGTTCTCTACATGTTATAATCATAAAGTATTATGTTGTTCTCTACATGTTATAATCATAAAGTATTATGTTGTTCTCTTCATGTTATAATCATAAAGTATTATGTTGTTCTCTACATGTTATAATCATAAAGTATTATGTTGTTCTCTACATGTTATAATCATAAAGTATTATGTTGTTCTCTTCATGTTATAATCATAAAGTATTATGTTGTTCTCTACATGTTATAATCATAAAGTATTATGTTGTTGTGTTCTCTACATGTTATAATCATAAAGTATTATGTTGTTGTGTTCTCTTCATGTTATAATCATAAAGTATTATGTTGTTGTGTTCTCTTCATGTTATAATCATAAAGTATTATGTTGTTGTGTTCTCTTCATGTTATAATCATAAAGTATTATGTTGTTGTGTTCTCTACATGTTATAATCATAAAGTATTATGTTGTTCTCTACATGTTATAATCATAAAGTATTATGTTGTTCTCTACATGTTATAATCATAAAGTATTATGTTGTTGTGTTCTCTACATGTTATAATCATAAAGTATTATGTTGTTGTGTTCTCTACATGTTATAATCATAAAGTATTATGTTGTTGTGTTCTCTACATGTTATAATCATAAAGTATTATGTTGTTGTGTTCTCTACATGTTATAATCATAAAGTATTATGTTGTTGTGTTCTCTTCATGTTATAATCATAAAGTATTATGTTGTTGTGTTCTCTACATGTTATAATCATAAAGTATTATGTTGTTGTGTTCTCTACATGTTATAATCATAAAGTATTATGTTGTTGTGTTCTCTTCATGTTATAATCATAAAGTATTATGTTGTTGTGTTCTCTTCATGTTATAATCATAAAGTATTATGTTGTTGTGTTCTCTACATGTTATAATCATAAAGTATTATGTTGTTCTCTACATGTTATAATCATAAAGTATTATGTTGTTCTCTACATGTTATAATCATAAAGTATTATGTTGTTCTCTACATGTTATAATCATAAAGTATTATGTTGTTGTGTTCTCTACATGTTATAATCATAAAGTATTATGTTGTTCTCTACATGTTATAATCATAAAGTATTATGTTGTTCTCTACATGTTATAATCATAAAGTATTATGTTGTTGTGTTCTCTACATGTTATAATCATAAAGTATTATGTTGTTGTGTTCTCTACATGTTATAATCATAAAGTATTATGTTGTTGTGTTCTCTACATGTTATAATCATAAAGTATTATGTTGTTGTGTTCTCTCTACATGTTATAATCATAAAGTATTATGTTGTTGTGTTCTCTACATGTTATAATCATAAAGTATTATGTTGTTGTGTTCTCTTCATGTTATAATCATAAAGTATTATGTTGTTCTCTACATGTTATAATCATAAAGTATTATGTTGTTCTCTACATGTTATAATCATAAAGTATTATGTTGTTCTCTACATGTTATAATCATAAAGTATTATGTTGTTCTCTACATGTTATAATCATAAAGTATTATGTTCTCTACATGTTATAATCATAAAGTATTATGTTGTTCTCTACATGTTATAATCATAAAGTATTATGTTGTTGTGTTCTCTTCATGTTATAATCATAAAGTATTATGTTGTTGTGTTCTCTTCATGTTATAATCATAAAGTATTATGTTGTTGTGTTCTCTACATGTTATAATCATAAAGTATTATGTTGTTGTGTTCTCTACATGTTATAATCATAAAGTATTATGTTGTTCTCTACATGTTATAATCATAAAGTATTATGTTGTTGTGTTCTCTACATGTTATAATCATAAAGTATTATGTTGTTCTCTACATGTTATAATCATAAAGTATTATGTTGTTCTCTACATGTTATAATCATAAAGTATTATGTTGTTGTGTTCTCTTCATGTTATAATCATAAAGTATTATGTTGTTGTGTTCTCTACATGTTATAATCATAAAGTATTATGTTGTTGTGTTCTCTACATGTTATAATCATAAAGTATTATGTTGTTGTGTTCTCTACATGTTATAATCATAAGTATTATGTTGTTCTCTACATGTTATAATCATAAAGTATTATGTTGTTGTGTTCTCTACATGTTATAATCATAAAGTATTATGTTGTTCTCTACATGTTATAATCATAAAGTATTATGTTGTTCTCTACATGTTATAATCATAAATTATTATGTTGTTCTCTACATGTTATAATCATAAATTATTATGTTGTTCTCTACATGTTATAATCATAAAGTATTATGTTGTTCTCTACATGTTATAATCATAAAGTATTATGTTGTTGTGTTCTCTACATGTTATAATCATAAAGTATTATGTTGTTCTCTACATGTTATAATCATAAAGTATTATGTTGTTGTGTTCTCTACATGTTATAATCATAAAGTATTATGTTGTTGTGTTCTCTTCATGTTATAATCATAAAGTATTATGTTGTTCTCTACATGTTATAATCATAAAGTATTATGTTGTTGTGTTCTCTACATGTTATAATCATAAAGTATTATGTTGTTGTGTTCTCTTCATGTTATAATCATAAAGTATTATGTTGTTGTGTTCTCTACATGTTATAATCATAAAGTATTATGTTGTTGTGTTCTCTACATGTTATAATCATAAAGTATTATGTTGTTGTGTTCTCTTCATGTTATAATCATAAAGTATTATGTTGTTGTGTTCTCTTCATGTTATAATCATAAAGTATTATGTTGTGTTCTCTACATGTTATAATCATAAAGTATTATGTTGTTGTGTTCTCTACATGTTATAATCATAAAGTATTATGTTGTTGTGTTCTCTTCATGTTATAATCATAAAGTATTATGTTGTTCTCTACATGTTATAATCATAAAGTATTATGTTGTTCTCTACATGTTATAATCATAAAGTATTATGTTGTTCTCTTCATGTTATAATCATAAAGTATTATGTTGTTCTCTACATGTTATAATCATAAAGTATTATGTTGTTGTGTTCTCTACATGTTATAATCATAAAGTATTATGTTGTTGTGTTCTCTCTACATGTTATAATCATAAAGTATTATGTTGTTGTGTTCTCTTCATGTTATAATCATAAAGTATTATGTTGTTGTGTTCTCTTCATGTTATAATCATAAAGTATTATGTTGTTGTGTTCTCTACATGTTATAATCATAAAGTATTATGTTGTTGTGTTCTCTACATGTTATAATCATAAAGTCTTATGTTGTTCTCTACATGTTATAATCATAAATTATTACGTTGTTCTCTACATGTTATAATCATAAAGTATTATGTTGTTCTCTACATGTTATAATCATAAAGTATTATGTTGTTGTGTTCTCTACATGTTATAATCATAAAGTATTATGTTGTTGTGTTCTCTACATGTTATAATCATAAAGTATTATGTTGTTGTGTTCTCTTCATGTTATAATCATAAAGTATTATGTTGTTCTCTACATGTTATAATCATAAAGTATTATGTTGTTCTCTACATGTTATAATCATAAAGTATTATGTTGTTCTCTACATGTTATAATCATAAAGTATTATGTTGTTCTCTACATGTTATAATCATAAAGTATTATGTTGTTCTCTACATGTTATAATCATAAAGTATTATGTTGTTCTCTACATGTTATAATCATAAAGTATTATGTTGTTGTGTTCTCTACATGTTATAATCATAAAGTATTATGTTGTTGTGTTCTCTACATGTTATAATCATAAAGTATTATGTTGTTGTGTTCTCTACATGTTATAATCATAAAGTATTATGTTGTTGTGTTCTCTACATGTTATAATCATAAAGTATTATGTTGTTGTGTTCTCTACATGTTATAATCATAAAGTATTATGTTGTTGTGTTCTCTACATGTTATAATCATAAAGTATTATGTTGTTGTGTTCTCTACATGTTATAATCATAAAGTATTATGTTGTTGTGTTCTCTACATGTTATAATCATAAAGTATTATGT
This sequence comes from Oncorhynchus kisutch, assembly GCF_002021735.2. Taxonomy (NCBI): domain Eukaryota; kingdom Metazoa; phylum Chordata; class Actinopteri; order Salmoniformes; family Salmonidae; genus Oncorhynchus; species Oncorhynchus kisutch. Next base: position 18,680,554 of record NC_034186.2, on the reverse strand, counting down.
TGTTGTGTTCTCTACATGTTATAATCATAAAGTATTATGTTGTTGTGTTCTCTTCATGTTATAATCATAAAGTATTATGTTGTTCTCTACATGTTATAATCATAAAGTATTATGTTGTTGTGTTCTCTTCATGTTATAATCATAAAGTATTATGTTGTTGTGTTCTCTACATGTTATAATCATAAAGTATTATGTTGTTGTGTTCTCTACATGTTATAATCATAAAGTATTATGTTGTTGTGTTCTCTACATGTTATAATCATAAAGTATTATGTTGTTCTCTTCATGTTATAATCATAAAGTATTATGTTGTTCTCTACATGTTATAATCATAAAGTATTATGTTGTTGTGTTCTCTTCATGTTATAATCATAAAGTATTATGTTGTTCTCTTCATGTTATAATCATAAAGTATTATGTTGTTCTCTTCATGTTATAATCATAAAGTATTATGTTGTTGTGTTCTCTTCATGTTATAATCATAAAGTATTATGTTGTTGTTCTCTACATGTTATAATCATAAAGTATTATGTTGTTCTCTACATGTTATAATCATAAAGTATTATGTTGTTGTGTTCTCTACATGTTATAATCATAAAGTATTATGTTGTTCTCTACATGTTATAATCATAAAGTATTATGTTGTTGTGTTCTCTTCATGTTATAATCATAAAGTATTATGTTGTTGTGTTCTCTACATGTTATAATCATAAAGTATTATGTTGTTGTATTCTCTACATGTTATAATCATAAAGTATTATGTTGTTGTGTTCTCTACATGTTATAATCATAAAGTATTATGTTGTTCTCTACATGTTATAATCATAAAGTATTATGTTGTTGTGTTCTCTACATGTTATAATCATAAAGTATTATGTTGTTGTGTTCTCTTCATGTTATAATCATAAAGTATTATGTTGTTCTCTACATGTTATAATCATAAAGTATTATGTTGTTCTCTACATGTTATAATCATAAAGTATTATGTTGTTGTGTTCTCTACATGTTATAATCATAAAGTATTATGTTGTTCTCTTCATGTTATAATCATAAAGTATTATGTTGTTGTGTTCTCTACATGTTATAATCATAAAGTATTATGTTGTTGTGTTCTCTTCATGTTATAATCATAAAGTATTATGTTGTTGTGTTCTCTTCATGTTATAATCATAAAGTATTATGTTGTTCTCTACATGTTATAATCATAAAGTATTATGTTGTTCTCTACATGTTATAATCATAAAGTATTATGTTGTTGTGTTCTCTTCATGTTATAATCATAAAGTATTATGTTGTTCTCTACATGTTATAATCATAAAGTATTATGTTGTTCTCTACATGTTATAATCATAAAGTATTATGTTGTTCTCTACATGTTATAATCATAAAGTATTATGTTGTTCTCTACATGTTATAATCATAAAGTATTATGTTGTTCTCTTCATGTTATAATCATAAAGTATTATGTTGTTGTGTTCTCTTCATGTTATAATCATAAAGTATTATGTTGTTGTGTTCTCTACATGTTATAATCATAAAGTATTATGTTGTTGTGTTCTCTTCATGTTATAATCATAAAGTATTATGTTGTTGTGTTCTCTACATGTTATAATCATAAAGTATTATGTTGTTGTGTTCTCTACATGTTATAATCATAAAGTATTATGTTGTTGTGTTCTCTTCATGTTATAATCATAAAGTATTATGTTGTTGTGTTCTCTACATGTTATAATCATAAAGTATTATGTTGTTGTGTTCTCTACATGTTATAATCATAAAGTATTATGTTGTTCTCTACATGTTATAATCATAAAGTATTATGTTGTTGTGTTCTCTTCATGTTATAATCATAAAGTATTATGTTGTTGTGTTCTCTACATGTTATAATCATAAAGTATTATGTTGTTCTCTACATGTTATAATCATAAAGTATTATGTTGTTCTCTACATGTTATAATCATAAAGTATTATGTTGTTGTGTTCTCTTCATGTTATAATCATAAAGTATTATGTTGTTGTGTTCTCTACATGTTATAATCATAAAGTATTATGTTGTTCTCTACATGTTATAATCATAAAGTATTATGTTGTTGTGTTCTCTTCATGTTATAATCATAAAGTATTATGTTGTTGTGTTCTCTACATGTTATAATCATAAAGTATTATGTTGTTGTGTTCTCTACATGTTATAATCATAAAGTATTATGTTGTTGTGTTCTCTTCATGTTATAATCATAAAGTATTATGTTGTTGTGTTCTCTACATGTTATAATCATAAAGTATTATGTTGTTGTGTTCTCTCTACATGTTATAATCATAAAGTATTATGTTGTTGTGTTCTCTTCATGTTATAATCATAAAGTATTATGTTGTTCTCTTCATGTTATAATCATAAAGTATTATGTTGTTGTGTTCTCTACATGTTATAATCATAAAGTATTATGTTGTTGTGTTCTCTACATGTTATAATCATAAAGTATTATGTTGTTGTGTTCTCTCTCAGGGAGATTATGATGTGGTGATCAACGACTATGAGAAAGCCAAGTCTCTGTTTGGGAACACTGAGGTCCCCGTCTTTAAAAAAGGTAGGATAAAGTGAAGAGATCGGTGAAGACTTTAATTTGATTTAATTTGTAAAAAATTATTTCACCTATATTTAACCAGGTAGGCTAGTTGAGAACATGTTCTCATTTGCAACTGCGACCTGGCCAAGATAAAGTGAAGCAGTTCGACACAAACAACAACACAGAGTTACACATGGAGTAAAACAAACATACAGTAGAAAAGGTCTATATACAGTGTGTGCAAATGAGGTAGGATAAGGGAGGTAAGGCAATAAATAGGCCATAGTGGCAAAGTAGTTTCAATATAGCAATTAAACACTGGAATGGTAGATGTGCAGAAGATGAACGTGCAAGTAGAGATACTGGGTTGCAAAGGAGCAAGATAATTAAATAAATACAGTATGGAGATGAGGTAGTTGGATGGGCTATTTACAGGAGCTGTGATCTGTGCTTAAAGCTGTTGAGGGAGATATGAGTCTCCAGCTTCAGTGATTTTAGCAGTTTGTTCCGGTCATTGGCAGCAGAGAACTGGAAGGAAAGGCAGCCAAAGGAGGAATTGGCTTTGGGGGTGACCAGTGAGATATACCTGCTGGAGCGCGTGCTATGGGTGGGTGCTGCTATGATGACCAGTGAGCTGAGATAAGGCGGGGCTTTACCTAGCAGAGACTTGTAGATGACCTGGAGCCAGTGGGTCATATACTGTACTGCAACCGAGTAAGTGTGATCCTCTCCTCCTGTGTGTCTCTCTATAGTGTATGCCGAGGTGGAGACTAGGATCGGGGCTCTGAGGAGTCTGCTACTGGACAAACTACTGGAGACGCCGTCTACCTTGCATGACCAGAAGAGATACATCAGGTGTCAGTAAACTTCATGTATATGTACTGTAGCCAGGAAGACGGTGTGTTACATTCTCCCCGTTCTCACTGCCCTCTCTCACTTTCTATATGCTTATCTCTTGTTGTATACCTGTCTACAAAGCCTTGCTTGCTCTTTCGCTTTCTCTCTTCCTTCCCTGTCTCTCCTTAAATACCATCTGTCTGTCGCTCTTTCTCTCCTTATTACTCTATTTCCCTCTCCCTCGCTCTCCTTTTTCCTCTTTTCCGCTCTCCTTTTTCCTCTTTTCCCCTCTCCTTTTTCCTCTTTTCCCCTCTCCTTTTTCCTCTTTTCCCCTCTCCTTTTTCCTCTTTTCCCCTCTCCTTTTTCCTCTTTTCCCCTCTCCTTTTTCCTCTTTTCCCCTCTCCATCTTTCTCTCTTCCCCCTTCTCCTGCTCCCTCGTTCTCTTCTACTCCTCTCCCTCCATCCTCATAGTTGTGGTCTGTGATAGTTTATTATTACTCAGAATGACCCGTCAGAACCAGAGAGAGCAGCTCACGATCACAGCAGCCATCTTTCATCCTGCTACATTACATTAGAGCTAGCTGGCTTTAAACATCCACCATGCCAAACCTCCTGTTTACCTTACACCCATTAGGGGGAACCTAGGGGGTCTCTGGTGGGGGTTGTGGTGGAGTAAAGTCAGACATGGTTTCAAATAGTTTCATACAGTATTTGTTTCCCTTCAAATATTTTAGTTGCTCTTGATAGAAATTGCCTGATTTTAAAAATAGAACCAACAGAATAGTCCCAAATGGGCAAACCGTGCCTATCTGGAAATCCAGGCTGACTTAATCGAATGCTAAAAACTATTTGAAAGGAAATGAATACTGTTTGAATCCAAATAGTTGGCTTGTTGTCTCTTGTAGGGGTTTGGGGGCTGGAGGTTCCCTTGTAATGAGGAACAAATGATTCTGGTCTGGTCGGGTCTGCCTGTTATGTGATGGTGTCAGCCCACAATGAGAGAGTAGAGAGTATCTCACTCATTTGAGATTATCCCACACAGTACTGAGTGATGTACAGGGAATGTAGTGGGGAAGAGGACTGTGGGTAGGAGATGAGGGTTTTGGTGATGAGATGGGGTTGAGGGTTTTGGTGATGAGATGGGGTTGAGGGTTTTGGTGATGAGTTGGGGAGGGGATGAGGGTTTTGGGGATGAGTTGGGGAGAGGATGAGGATTTTGGGGATGAGTTGGGGAGGGGATGAGGGTTTTGGGGATGAGGGTTTTGGGGATGAGTTGGGGAGGGATGAGTTGGGGAGGGGATGAGGGTTTTGGGGATGGGGGTTTGGGGGATGAGTTGGGGCGGGAATGAAGGTTTTGGGGATGAGTTGGGGATGAGGATTTGGGGGATGAGTTGGGGAGGGGATGAGGGTTTGGGGATGTTTTGGAGATGAGGTTAAGGCAAAGGCTACAGGAGATGGAGGTTGCTGGGTTTAGACTTAAATCTGAAGACTGTCATGTTGAAGTGTTTGTTTTAAATCCATTTCTTACCTGAGTGTGTCAGCATTGACAACATCACTGTGAAGTGCTGTGCCCACATTCTAATTCTTACCTGTATGTGTTCCTTCCAGGTATCTGTCTGACCTGCATGCACCAGGGGACCCTGCCTGGCAGTGTATCTACGCCCAGCACAAGTGGATCCTCGGACTGATGCAGAACTGCAAGGAGGAGTTTATCAATGACCAGAGAGGTGAGTTACAGACACACACACACACACACACAGAGTCACACACACACACGCAAAATAGAAAGAAAAGCCCTTATTTCCCCATTTCAGTCAGACTGGTTAGGTTGACTAAGAGAATTCTTGCATTCTCTTTGCCATATCCCGACACACTCCCCCTTTCCTCTCTTGCTCTTTTTCTCCACATCCCTCTCTCCCCTTTTCCATCTCTCGTTCTGACAGAGTCAGTGTGTTTATTTTTTCATGAGCGTATGAAAAAGATGAAAGAGGGGGACTCTTGGCGTTGGACTTGGGTTTCAGGGCCCGACACGCACCGCGTGCGGCCGCACAGATGGATTGGAACAATTAACCCCAATTAAGCTGTTTCTCTGTTAAATCAGCCAGCAGGAAAATGTGGATGTGAAACCATCCTCTCAGGAAGAATAGTACAGCAACGCATGAACACACACACACACACACACACACACACACACACACACACACACACACACACACACACACACACACACACACACACACACACACACACACTCAAACACACGTGCTAACCTCTCACCATTACAATACAGAGAGGTTAGCATGTCTTGGGGGTATGATATTTTTGCATCTGTAACTTTCTCACTCATTATTCATGATTCATTCTGGACTACACTCTTAGAAGGGTGCAATCTAGGACCTAAATGGGTTCTTCGGCTGTCCCCATAGGATTACCCTTTGAAGAACCCTTTTGGGTTCCATGTAAAACCCTTTCCACAAAGGGTTCTACATGGAACCCAAAAGAGTTCTCCACAATACATAATTTACCATTCATTTCTATTGGGCACAAAATAATCAGAAACAACCAAAACAAACAGCAAATACATCCAACAAGCTTGATGTAATCATTGCATGCTATGAATATGGGACCAAATACTCAACTTTTGATTACTTTAATACACATAAGTTCATTTGTCCTAATACTTTTGGTCCCCTAAAATGGGGGGAACTATGAACATAAAGTGCTTTAATTTCTAAACGGTTTATTAATTTTCTAAACGGAAAATACCGTCAAATTAAAGCTGACAGTCTGCACTTTAACCTCATAGTCATTCTATCATTTCAAATGCAAAGTGCTGTAGTACAGAGCCAAAACAACAACAAAATGTCACTGTCCCAATACTTTTGGAGCTCACTGTTTACACACAGTATGCTCATAGACAGACGCTCACACGTACTATGCTCATATTCACAAGCCCAGACACACACATACACAGAACACTGCGTGGGTGGTGACTGCCTTACGCAGTGGAGTCCGAGTATAAACAGGGCTAATGATAAGGGGAACAGTGGTTTCCGGGGCTCAGGGTGATGAATATGGGGGCTGTACCACTCCGCTTACACGGAGCTGCTTCTCTCATATCTGGGATGGAGTTAGTTACACATCACAACAGACATGGACACCTGTCAGTCAGCTGTTAGTCTACACAGAGTCAGGAAGTCAGATGTGTGAATTTAGTGAGGGCTCAGAGTATATAGGCCTACTGTATGTAAGTACATGGATGACACCAGTCACTCAGTTTCACTTAGGGAATTATTTAAAGGAAACATTGAATATCAAAAGCACACACAGACACACACTCTGCAGCAGCAGCTGACTCCTGGCCCCCTGTCTTGTCTTGTGAGCTCAGCCACTCTACATATACCTGGCAGCCATTTACACTTGTAGACCACATCCCCGCTTCCCTCACCCTCACCCCCGCCCTCCAACCCCAGCCCCCGAAACCAGTGCTTCCCAAAAACATCCCTCACCCTCACCCCCGCCCTCCAATCCCAGCCCCCGAAACCAGTGCTTCCCAAAAACATCCCTCACCCTCACCCCCGCCCTCCAACCCCAGCCCCCGAAACCAGTGCTTCCCAAAAACATCCCTCACCCTCACCCCCGCCCTCCAATCCCAGCCCCCGAAACCAGTGCTTCCCAAAAACATCCCTCGCCCTCACCCCCGCCCTCCAATCCCAGCCCCCGAAACCAGTGCTTCCCAAAAACAACCCCTCCCACCCGCGGCCAGTATCTCTCAAACACTTCCTCCACCAGCTCCACTCTCACTTCTGACATCCATCATCACACACACACACCCTATTGGCAGAGTCACACCTGGCAGGGCAGGCATATTAACTCTGTGATTGATTGGTTGTGTCTACAGTAACTGATGTAATTTTCCTCTTTCATTCCTGGGGTAGCGGAATGCTCCGGAATGTTCCGGTCTAGAACGTGACGGTTCCGAAGCCCATTCTAGGGTGTTATAATTACCTCAGAAAATGATCCTAAAACGTGAATTAGCTGTATTTTCCTTTGGTTGAAACTAATTAATCACATGTTGATGTGTGGTTAGTTGGTTTGTAAGCACAGCAGCGATCAGTGCAGCGCTAGCAGTCAAATCAAATTGTATTGGTCATATACACGTGTTTAGTAGATGTTATTGCGGGTGTAGTGAAATGCTTGTGTTTCTATCTCCGACAGTGCAGTAATATCACCATAGACCTTAGCTCTTTAATCTCAACCCTCAGCCACTCTCAGCCCATCCCACCTATCACCATAGACATCAGCTCTTTAATCTCAACCCTCAGCCACTCACAGCCCATCCCACCTATCACCATAGACCATCATCGTTTGGTTTCCTTGTGCCATATATTTTTCAATTTTGTGATGTTTTACGTACATTTTGAACCTTTCTAATCATATAGAATCCAGAGATTGTGAGCCTTTCCTATGAGTATTATTATAGTATTTATTGACTATGTCTTTCCAAATCGCTCAACACTGCTATTTGTAGAGTTCATTTTAAGTGAATGTTGTAATTTTTTTACCTGTGACCCGAACCTGTGACCAGAAACAAGCTACATAGGGGCAATACCAGAATATATAGCAGCAAAATCTACAGTGCTGAGATTGTTGTATGCCCCCGTATGTATATATAGCATTCTGTTGGTGACATGAATTTTGTATAATCATTTATATTGAAAAACTCAGTGTTGAATCAAGTGTTGTTTTTTTGTACCAGTTCATTAACCTTGTGCCATGGAATCGGTACATCAAAATTCTCTTCCCATTTATTTTGCAACCTGTACGGCGCAGCTACTGTATCAACATTTTTGTCCTCAAATGAAACTGGTATATTTTTCTATTTATGCCAGTTCCTTTCAGCCAATTTGTATCTTTAATACAGTGGGGCAAAAAAGTATTTAGTCAGCCACCAATTGTGCAAGTTCTCCCACTTAAAAAGATGAGAGAGGCCTGTAATTTTCATCATAGGTACACTTCAACTATGACAGACAAAATGAGAAGGAAAAAAAATCCAGAAAATCACATTGTAGGATTTTTTATGAATTTATTTGCAAATTATGGTGGAAAATAAGTATTTGGTCAATAACAAAAGTTTATCTCAATACTTTGTTATATACCCTTTGTTGGCAATGACAGAGATCAAACGTTTTCTGTAAGTCTTCACAAGGTTTTCACACACTGTTGCTGGTATTTTGGCCCATTCCTCCATGCAGATCTCCTCTAGAGCAGAGATGTTTTGGGGCTGTTGCTGGGCAACACAGACTTTCAACTCCCTCCAAAGATTTTCTATGGGGTTGAGATCTGGAGACTGGCTAGGCCACCACTTCTTTCCTTTACACGGATCAGTCGTCCTGGTCCCTTTGCAGAAAAACAGCCCCAAAGCATGATGTGTCCACCCCCATGCTTCACAGTAGGCATGGTGTTCTTTGGATGCAACTCAGCATTCTTTGTCCTCCAAACACGACGAGTTGAGTTTTTACCAAAAAGTTCTATTTTGGTTTCATCTGACCATATGACATTATCCCAATCTTCTGGATCATCCAAATGCTCTCTAGCAAACTTCAGACGTGCCTGGACATGTACTGGCTTAAGCAGGGGAACACGTCTGGCACTGCAGGATTTGAGTCCCTGGCGGCGTAGTGTGTTACTGATGGTAGGCTTTGTTACTTTGGTCCCAGTTCTCTGCAGGTCATTCACTAGGTCCCCCCGTGTGGTTCTGGGATTTTTGCTCACTGTTCTTGTGATCATTTTGACCCCACGGGGTGAGATCTTGCGTGGAGCCCCAGATCGAGGGAGATTATCAGTGGTTTTGTATGTCTTCCATTTCCTAATAATTGCTCCCACAGTTGATTTCTTCAAACCAAGCTGCATACTTATTGCAGATTCAGTCTTTCCAGCCTGGTGCAGGTCTACAATTTTGTTTCTGGTGTCCTTTGACAGCTCTTTGGTCTTGGCCATAGTGGAGTTTGGAGTGTGACTGTTTGAGGTTGTGGACAGGTGTCTTTTATACTGATAACAAGTTCAAACAGGTGCCATTAATACAGGTAATGAGTGGAGGACAGAGGAGCCTCTTAAAGAAGAAGTTACAGGTCTGTGAGAGCCAGAAATCTTGCTTGTTTGTAAGTGACCAAATACTTATTTTCCACCATAATTTGCAAATAAATTCATTAAAATCCTACAATGTGATTTTCTGGATTTTTTTTTTCTCATTTTGTCTGTCATAGTTGAAGTGTACCTTTGATGAAAATTACAGGCCTCTCATCTTTTTAAGTGGGAGAACTTGCACAATTGTTGGCAGACTAAATACTTTTTTGCCCCAGTGTATATGGCAGTTCCCTACCTTCTCCCTTTTCCACTTGCCTCCTCCATTTTTGTGGTAATGCTACAATCAGTTGGTTATAAGTTTCTTTTGAGCAGACATTCTCATATATTTTCGATAGCTGCATATGTGAAAGGTTCACCGTTTATATTCATAATATTGTTAATAAATATAATAAAAATGTTCCATACAGATTTTTTTTTAATGAATCAGTATATTTGAGTTTAACCATAACATTTGTAACCAGATTTGTATGGCTTGCTCAAGAAAGAGCGATCATTTAAACAAAATGTAATTTTCAATTAGAGAGAAGTTGTAATCTGTATAAAGGCAAAAATGTAGTTTTTGAACAAAAGATGAGCCTTTCTTAATAATGTACTGGAGAACCATTTGGGGATTAAGTATAATTTATGTATGAGTGAGGCTTTTAGTGAGAGGTTTAAAGCTTTAATGTTTAGTCCTTTTAGCCCCCCCAAACTCATATTCATTATATAAGTAGGCACACCCACACACACATACTGAACACCATGGGAAAGGGTTCACCCAACACCTGTATCAACAGCAACAGCTCTGATCCCTCTCTCTATAAAAAAAGATGGGAACATGGCCAGGAATGAGAGAGAGAGAGAGAACGCAGCTCCATATGTGCAGAATCTCTGTCTGTCTGTGTGCCCATTGCTTTGCGTCTTTGTGCGTGCGGGTTGTGTGCATGCTTAAATATGTACTTCCAAACATACAGTGCCTTCAGAAAGTATTCGCACCTCTAGACTTTTTCCAGATGTTGTTGTATTACAAATTGGGATTAAAATGGATTTGTCATCTTTTGTCAACGATCAACACAAAATACTCTGTAATGCCAAAGTGGAAGAAAATTCCAGAGCAGACTAGATGAAAAATCTGTTGATGTGCCCTTGAGCAAGGTACTTAACCTTAATTGCTCTGCATAAGAGTGTCTGCTAAATCAGTGTTGCGTTGGTTATGCGTTGGGTATTTGAATCAGGGTGTAGTACTAGGACGAAAACCAAAACGTGCATCCAGGGGGGCCCCTGGACCGAGTTTGGCAAATGCTGTGCTAAATGACTGAAAAGTAAAAATGCAAGTTGGTTGTTCATCATTGCTAGACAGCCATTTTAAAGTCTTTCCATAGATTTAAGCCGATTTAAGTCAAAACTCCCTAGTCCTTGCCGATGACAAGCGTACCCATACCATAATACAGCCACCACCATGCTTGAAAATATGAAGAGTGTGTTATGTTACTATTGTGGAGTAACTACAATGTTGTTTAATCCATCCTCAGTTATCTCCTATGACAGCCATTAAACTCTGTTACTGTTCTAAAGTTACCATTGGCCTCATGGTGAAATCCCTGAGCGGTTTCCTTCCTCTCCGGCAACTGAGTCCACCTGTATCTTTTTAGTGACTGGGTTTATAGATACACCATCCAAATTGTAATTAATAACTTTACCATGCTCTAAGGGATATTCAATGCCATCTACCAGTAGGTGTCCTTCTTTGCGAAACATTGGAAAACCTCCCTAGTCTTTGAGGTTGAATTTGTACTTGAAATTCACTGCTCGACAGAGAGACCTTATAGGTAATTGTTTGTGTGGGGTACAGAGATGGGGTAGTAATTTAAAACAGGTTAAACACTACTATTGCACACAGAGTCCATGCAACTTATTCTGTGACTTGTTAAGCACATTTTTACTCCTGAACTCATTTAGGCTTGCCATAACAAGTGTTGAATACTTATTGACTGATGACATTTTAGCTTTTCATTTTTTATTAATTCATTTCTAAAAACATTAATTCCACTTTGACGTTATGGGGTATTGTGTGTAGATCAGTGACACAAAATCTAAATGTAATCCATTTTCAATTCGGCTGTAACACAACAAAATGTGCAAAAGTACAGGGTGAAGACTTTCTGAAGGCCCTGTATGTGTGTATAAATGTGTGTGTATGTAAGATTGTGTGCTTCTCTGGAGGGTACTTATGGTCTCTTTCCTGGTTTATCTGACTCACCTTGTAGTTTACTAACATTTGTAGATGGAAGGGTTTGGTTAGTGCTTGTGCACAGTCAGCCTGCAGCCCTTCAATCTGGGGGATTCACCAAGCTCACTGACCACAACAGAGCAAATGTGTCATATGTTTTGGAAATAAGTCAGCTCTTTTTCTTACTGCATTTACAGTAAGAATCTGTAGGCGTTCTAGTGGTGTTGTTTCTATCAGTACTTTACCCTGACTTTCATTTTGTCTACTCCCTTCACAGAACAGCGCAAACTGGCCCTAACCAGTATAGAAAGAGGAGTGGAAGGCCCCGGTGCACAACTGAGCAAGTAGACAAGTACATTAGGTGACTCCGGGATGCTGGCCTTCTAGGCAAAGTTGCAAAGAAAAACCATATCTCAGACTGGCCAATAAAAAGAAAAGATTAAGATGGGTTAAAGAACACAGACACTGGACAGAGGAACTCTGCCTAAAAGGCCAGCTTCCCGGGGTGGCCTCTTCACTGTTGACGTTCAGGCTGGTGTATTGTGGGTACTATATAATGAAGCTGCCAGTTGAGGACTTGAGGCATCTGCTTCTCAAACTAGACACTCTAATGTACTTGTCCTCTTGCTCAGTTGTGCACCGGGGCCTCCCACTCCTCTTTCTATTCTGTTTAGAGACAGTTTTCTCTGATCTGTGAAGGGGGTAGTACACAGCATTGTATGGGATCTTCAGTTTCTGGGCAATTTCTCACATGGAATAGCTTTCATTTCTCAGAACAAGAATAGACTGACGAGTTTCAGAAGAAAGTACTTTTGTTTCTGGACATTTTGAGCCTGTCATCGAACCCACAAATGCTGAGAGACCTCGCTACTGTTATTTTTCACTGTCTTTTTACTGTTGTTTTTATTTCTTTACTTAGCTATTGTTCACCTAATACCTTGTTTTACACTGTTGTATTCGGCGCACGTAACAAATAAACTTTGATGCTCCAGATACTCAACTAGTTTAAAGGTCAGTTTTATAGCTTCTTTAATCAGAACAACAGTTTTCATCTGTGCTAAAATAATTGCAAAAGTGTTTTCTAATGATCAATTAGCCTTTTAAAATGATAAACTTGAATTAGCTAACACAACGTGCCATTAGATCACAGGAGAGATGGTTGCTGATAATGGCCTCTGTACGCCTATGTAGATGTTCCATTAAAATCAGCCGTTTCCAGCTACAATAGTAATTTACAACATTAACAATGTCTACGCTTTATTTCTGATCAACTTGATGTTATTTTAATGGACAATTTTTTTGGCTTTTCTTTCAAAAACGAGGACATTTCTAAGTGACCCCAAACTTTTGAACGGTAGTGTGTGTGTATATATATATATATATATATATATATATATATATATATATATATATATACAGTACCAGTCATAAGTTTGGACACAAATACTCATTCAAGGGTTTTTCTTTATTTTGACTATTTCCTACATTGTAGAATAATAGTGAAGACATCAAAACTATGAAATAACACATATGGAATCATATAGTAACCCGAAAAGTGTTAATGGAAGCAAGTCCCTGCAGCAATGTTCCAACTTCTAGTGAAAAGCCTTCCCAGAAGAGTGGGGGCTGTTATAGCAGCAAAGGGGGGACCAACTCCATATTAGTGCACAGGATTTTGGAATGAGATATTCGATGAACAGGTGTCCACATACTAATGGTCATATAGTGTATTTTTCTATTTGGTCCTCAAACTTGAACTCAACTCTGAGGTGAAAATGGGGCGTTTTCCACGAACCGGAATACGTAACATCACTCTCCCTCATCTGATTGGTCAGGTAGGCGGGCTTTCTGAGCCAGCATACACTGCCTCATCTGATTGATTGAGTTGGCGGGCTTTTTGACTTTGTGGCTGTGGTAACTAGTGATGTCCCATCTCGTGGAGAGCAGCACTGTAGCTCTCTTTCCCCATCTAGTGGAGACTGGAGCGCAGTAAGTGGCCTGATCAGGCCAGCGTAATCTGTCCCAGATCCAACAGACATCATTCTGCCCAGCTAAACTGAATTCACCTCTGCCTTGTACAAACCCACTGCCCTCTCCTCAGCTCCCCTTTGCTCCCTTCTCCTCCTCCTCTCTCGCTTATGACTCTGAAACAACGGGGCATTCTCTGCATCGCCGGCAAGGGGAGAGATGGATCAGAAGACAAATAAAGAAAGGAGGAGTGGATTGTTTGGTGTGAAAGCCTGCTGAGATTATTGAGGAATGTGGAGTTATTATGAAAACGGTTGATTTTAATCTCTCAAGTATTTGATCCTGTGGGTTCATCTCTCTCTCTCTCTCTCTCTCTCTCTCTCTACCTCTCTCTACCTCTCTCCTTCTATTTCGCCATCTCAGTGGGGTTGGGGGCCATAGCCCTGGATCTAGAGGGGGACCCTCGCCCGTCGGCCCTCAGCAGGAACAGGGACACAGCTTCTCTGAAGAGGGGGTGCAGTCTGCGTACCCCCCGCCCCAGCAGTGAGTAACACTAGCTACACTATATAAACTCAGCAAAAAAAGAAACGTCCTCTCACTGTCAACTGCGTTTATTTTCAGCAAACGTAACGTGTAAATATTTGTATGAAAAAAACATGATTCAACAACTGAGATATTAACTGAACAAGTTCCACAGACATGTGACTAACATAAATGGAATAATGTGTCCCTGAACAAAGGGGGGGGGGTCAAAATCAAAAGTAACAGTCAATATCTGGTGTGGCCTCCAGCTGCATTAAGTACTGCAGTGCATCTCCTCCTCATGGACGGTGCCAGATTTGCCAGTTCTTGCTGTGAGATGTTACCCCACTCTTCCACCAAGGCACCTGCAAGTTCCCAGACATTTCTGGGGGGAATGGCCCTAGCCCTCACCCTCCGATCCAACAGGTCCCAGACGTGCTCAATGGGATTGAGATCCGGGCTCTTTGCTGGCCATGGCAGAAGACTGACATTCCTGTCTTGCAGGAAATCACGCACAGAACGAGCAGTATGGCTGGTGGCATTGTCATGCTTGAGGGTCATGCCAGGATGAGCCTGCAGGAAGGGTACCACATGAGGGAGGAAGATGTCTTCCCTATAGCACAGCGTTGAGATTACCTGCAATTACAACAAGCTCAGTCCGATGATACTGTGACACACCGCCCCAGACCATGACGGACCCTCCACCTCCAAATCGATTCCGCTCCAGAGTAAAGGCCTCGGTGTAACACACCTTCCTTCGACGATAAACGCAAATCCGACCATCACCCCTGGTGAGACCAAACTGCGACTCGTCAGTGAAGAGCACTTTTTGCCAGTCCGGTCTGGTCCAGCGACGGTGGGTATGTGCCCATAGGTGACATTGTTGCCATTGATGTCTGGTGAGGACCTGCCTTACAACAGGCCTACAAGCCCTCAGTCCAACCTCTCTCAGCCTACAGTCTGAGCACTGATGGATGGATATTGCGTTCCTGGTGTAACTCAGGCAGTTGTTGTTGCCATCCTGTACCTGTCCCACAGGTGTGATTTTCAGATGTACCGATCCTGTGCAGGTGTTATTACACGTGGTCTGCCACTGCGAGAACGATCAGCTGTCCGTCCTGTCTCCCTGTTGCACTGTCTTAGGCGTCTCACAGTACAGACATTGCAATTTATTGCCTTGGCCACATCTGCAGTCCTCATGCCTCCTTGCGGCATGTCTAAGGTACATTCACGCAGATTAGCAGGGACCCTGGGCATCTTTCTTTTGGTATTTTTCCGTCAGTAGAAAGGCCTCTTTAGTGTCCTAACTTTCATAACTGTGACCTAAATTGCCTACCGTCTGTAAGCTGTTAGTGTCTTAATGACCGTTCCACAGGTGCATGTTCGGTAAGGTCTACACTTGTTGTATTCTGCACACGTGTCAAATAAAGTTTGATTTGATTACAGTACAGTATAACAATATATCAAGTCAAATGTGTCACATACACATTTTTTGCAGATGTTATTGCAGTTGTAGCGAAATGCTCGTGTTTTTCCAGCTCCAACAGTGCAGTAATATCTAACAATTCACAACAATACATACAAAGTAAAAGAATGGAATTAAGGAATATTTAAATATTAGGATGAGCAATGTCAGAGTGGCATAGACTAAAATACAGTAGAATAGAATACATTATATGAGATGAGTAAAAAGGCAAAATATGCTAACATTATTAAAGTGACTAGTTCCATTATAAAGTGGCCGGTGATTTCAAGTCTATGTAAGTGGGGAAGCAGCCCCTAAGGTGCAGGGTTACGTAACCGTGTGGAAGCCGCCTAGTGATGGCTATTTCAGTCTGATGGCCTTGAGATAGAAGCTGATAGAAGCTGTCTCTCGGTCCCAGCTTTGATGCACCTGTACTGATCGCGCCTTCTGGATGATGGCTCGGGTGGTTGTTGTCCTTGTTCATCTTTTTTGGCCTTCCTGTGACATCGGGTGCTGTAGGTGTCGATGGAAGGCAGGTAGTTTACCCCCAGTGATACGTTGGGCAGAACGCACTACCGCCTGGAGAGCCCTGCGGTTGCGGGCGGTGCAGTTGCCGTACCAGGCGTTAATACAGCCCGAGGGTGTGCTCTTAATTGTGCATCTGTAAAGGTTTGTGAGGGTTTTAGGTGCCAAGCCAAATTTCTTCAGCCTCCTGATGTTGAAGCGACCCTGTTGCGCCTTTTTCACCACACTGTCTGTGTGGGTGGACCATTTCAGATCATCAGTGATGTGTACGCCAAGGAACTTGAAGCTTTCCACCTGCTACACTGCGGTCCCGTCCCACTGCTGGCCCATAGGACAGTGTGCAGTGCGATGGCGATTGCATCGTCTGTGGATCTATTGGGGTGGTAAGCAAATTGAAGTGGGTCTAGGGTGTTCGGTAAGGTAGATATGAACCTTAACTAGCCCCTCAAAGCACTTCATGATGACATAAGTGAATGCTACGGGGCGATAGGAATTTAGTTCAGTTACCTTTGCTTTCTTGGGTACAGGAACAATGTTGGACATCTTGAAGCAAGTGGGGACAGCAGACTGGATAGGGAGAGATTGAATATGTCCGTAAACACTCCAGCCAGCTGGTCTGTGTATACTCTGAGGACGTGGCGAGGGATGCCGTCTATACACACACTACCAGCGATTCTCAACCTGTGTTGTGGACAATGTAGATTTGTAACGCTTCATCGTGAACTATACTTTATGTACAACACTATATTACTCCACTCCATTCTCTTGTCCCTCTGTAACCTGTCTGCTTGTGGTCTGTAACCTGTCTGCCTGTAACCTGTCTACCTGTGGTCTGTCTCCTGTGTGTGTTGTAGCATGGCGTTATGAGACGCCCCAGCAGGTGCAGTTTGTGGAGAAGCTGTCGGACGTGGTGATTGGCCAACTGCCCAACTTCTGGAAGCTCTGGATCTCGTACGTCAACGGCAGCCTCTTCAGCGAGGTACACACACACACGCACACATACAGTGCCTTGCGAAAGTATTCGGCCCCCTTGAACTTTGCGACCTTTTGCCACATTTCAGGCTTCAAACATAAAGATATAAAACTGTATTTTTTTGTGAAGAATCAACAACAAGTGGGACACAATCATGAAGTGGAATGACATTTATTGGATATTTCAAACTTTTTTAACAAATCAAAAACTGAAAAATTGGGCGTGCAACATTATTCAGCCCCCTTAAGTTAATACTTTGTAGCGCCACCTTTTGCTGCGATTACAGCTGTAAGTCGCTTGGGGTATGTCGCTATTAGTTTTGCACATCGAGAGACTGATTTTTTTCCCCCATTCCTCCTTGCAAAACAGCTCGAGCTCAGTGAGGTTGGATGGAGAGCATTTGTGAACAGCGGTTTTCAGTTCTTTCCACAGATTCTCGATTGGATTCAGGTCTGGACTTTGACTTGGCCATTCTAACACCTGGATATGTTTATTTTTTTAAACATTCCATTGTAGATTTTGCTTTATGTTTTGGATCATTGTCTTGTTGGAAGACAAATCTCCGTCCCAGTCTCAGGTCTTTTGCAGACTCCATCAGGTTTTCTTCCAGAATGGTCCTGTATTTGGCTCCATCAATTTTAACCATCTTCCCTGTCCCTGCTGAAGAAAAGCAGGCCCAAACCATGATGCTGCCACCACCATGTTTGACAGTCTCCCAGGTGGCTTGTGGCAAACTTTAAACGACACTTTTTATGGATATCTTTAAGAAATGGCTTTCTTCTTGCCACTCTTCCATAAAGGCCAGATTTCTGCAATATACGACTGATTGTTGTCCTATGGACAGAGTCTCCCACCTCAGCTGTAGATCTCTGCAGTTCATCCAGAGTGATCATGGGCCTCTTGGCTGCATCTCTGATCAGTCTTCTCCTTGTATGAGCTGAAAGTTTAGAGGGACGGCCAGGTCTTGGTAGATTTGCAGTGGTCTGATACTCCTTCCATTTCAATATTATCGCTTCCACAGTGCTCCTTGGGATGTTTAAAGCTTGGGAAATCTTTTTGTATCCAAATCCGGCTTTAAACTTCTTCACAACAGTATCTCGGACCTGCCTGGTGTGTTCCTTGTTCTTCATGATGCTCTCTGCGCTTTTCACGGACCTCTGAGACTATCACAGTGCAGGTGCATTTATACGGAGACTTGATTACACACATAGGTGGATTGTATTTATCATAATTAGTCATTTAGGTCAACATTGGATCATTCAGAGATCCTCACTGAACTTCTGGAGAGAGTTTGCTGCACTGAAAGTAAAGGGGCTGAATAATTTTGCACGCCCAATTTTTCAGTTTTTGATTTGTTAAAAAAGTTTGAAATATCCAATAAATGTCGTTCCACTTCATGATTGTGTCCCACTTGTTGTTGATTCTTCACAAAAAAATACAGTTTTATATCTTTATGTTTGAAGCCTGAAATGTGGCAAAAGGTCACAAAGTTCAAGGGGGCCGAATACTTTCGCAAGGCACTGTATACACATACTCTCTGTACACACCTATATCAGTCCTCAAGCACTGTGTCTGTTGTTTTTTAAACAGACTGGTGAGAAATCTGGACAGGTGGAGAAATCGAAGAAGAATGCCAGACAGAGACAGAACGACTTTAAGGTACGTTTTGTTGAGTTAGATATACTTCTGGTAAACCTCAGAAGACTCTCTTTCTGCGTGTAGTTTTACTTCCTGAAATGGTTTGTGTTATATATTTGATATGTCTGTAGAAAATGATTGAGGAGGTGACCCATCGCCTGGTGAAGCTGGTGAGAGGTGCTCTCCTCCCCTCTACTCTGACTGAGCTGGAGCTGAGGCTGTATGGGGGCTGGGAGAGTAAGACTGAACTCACTGGACCCTGGCTCACACAGGTCATACACACTGTCAGGTATGGACACCTCGCTCTAGTGTATTGATAATGGCACCAGAGAGAATGGCTGCAGTTTTACGGTCTCCTAACCAATTGTGCTATTGTGTGTGTTTTTTCGCATTATTTGTAACTTATTTTGAACATATTGTTTCTGCCACCGTCTCTTATGACCAAAAAAAGCTTATAGAAATCAGGACAGCGATTACTCACCTCGTATTGAGAGACGATTTGTTCTTTAACTAGTCGGACGAGAAGTATTTACTCCAGACACCCGACAAGTCCCTCATCCCTGTCATTTGCTGGAGAAAGAGACAGGGATATCGAGGACGAAGGTCGGGGTGCCTTGTAAGGGTCCGGCGGCAAATGGGTAATTTGCATTTACCATTGGTCCTATCAGCCAACGTACATTGGATAATAAAATATACAAACTACAAGCACGTATATCCTACCGACGGGACATTAAAAACTGCAATATCCTATGTTTCATTGAGTCGTGACTGAACGACAACATGAATAACATACAGCTGGCGGGACACACTGTACCGGCAGGATAGAACAGTAGCCTCTGGTAAGACAATGGGTGACGGTCTATGTATATTTGTAAACAACAGCTGGTTCACGATTTCTAAGGAAGTCTCAAGGTTTTGCTCGCCTGAGGTAGAGTATCTCATGATAAGCTGTAGACCACACTATTTACCAAGAGAGTTTTCATGTATATTCTTCGTAGCTGTCTATTTACCACCACAAACTGATGCTGGCATGAGGACCGCACTCAATGTGCTGTATACGCCCATAAGCAAACAGGAAAACACTCATCCAGAGGCGACGCTTCTAGTGGCCGGGGACTTTAATGCAGGGAGACACAAATCCATTTTACCTCATTTCTACCAGCATGTCACATGTGCAACCAGAGGGAAAAAACTAGACCACCTTTACTCCACACACAGAGACTCATATATACAAAGCTCTCCCTCACCCTCCATTTGGCAAATCTGACCATAATTCTATCCTGGTTCCTGCTAACAAATAAAAACTAAAGCAGGAAGCACAAGTGACTCGGTCAATAAAAAAAGTGGTCAGATGAAGCAGATGCTAAGCTACAGGATTGTTTTGCTAGCACAGACTGGAATATGTTCCGGGATTCTTCCGATGGCATTGAGGAGTACACCACATCAGTCACTGGCTTCATCAATAAGTGAATCGATGATGTCGTCCCCACAGTGTCTGCGTACATTTCCCAACCAGAAGCCAAGGATTACAGGCAACATCTGCACTGAGGTTACGTGTAGAGCTGACGCTTTCAAGGAGCGAGACTCTAACCCGGAAGCTTATAAGAAATCCCGCTATGCCCTTCGACGAACCATCACACAGGCAAAGCATCAATACAGGACTAAGATCGAATCGTACTTCACCGGCTCCGACGCTCATCGGATGTGGTAGGGCTTGCAAACTATTACAGACTACAAAGGGAAGCACAGACGCGAGCTGCCCAGTGACACAAGCCTACCAGACGAGCTAAATTACTTGTAATGCTTGCTTTGAGGCAAGTTACACCGAAACATGCATGAGAGCATCAGCTGTTCCGGACGACTGGGGGATCACACTCTCCGTAGCCGATGTAATGCCTTTAAACAGGTCAACATTCACAAGGCCGCAGGGCCAGACGGATTACCGGGATATGTACTCTGAGCATGCGCTGACCAACTGGCAAGTGTCTTTCCTGACATTTTCAACCTCTCCATGTCTGAGTCTGTAATACAAACATGTTTCAAGTAGACTACCATAGTCCCTGTGCTCAAGTACACTAAGGTAACCTGCCTAAATGACTACCGACCCGTAGCACTCACATCTGTAGCCATGAAGTGCTTTGAAATGCTGGTCATGGTGCACATCAACACCATTATCGCAGAAACCCTAGACCCACTCCAATTTGCATACCGCCCCAACAGATCCACAGATGATGCAATTTCTATTGCACTCCACACTGCCCTTTGCCACCTGGACAAAAGGAACACCTATGTGAGAATGCTATTCATTGACTACAGCTCAGCGTTCAACACCATAGTGCCCTCAAACCGTATCACTAATCTAAGGACCCTGGGACTAAACACCTCCCTCTGCAACTGGATCCTGGACTTCCTGATGGGCCGCCCCAGGTGGTAATGGTCACTAACAACACATCCACCACGTTGATCCTCAACACGGGGGCCCCCAGGGGTGCGTGCTGAGTCCCCTTCTGTACTCCCTGTTCACTCATGACTGCATGGCCAGGCATGACTCCAACACAATCATTAATTTTGCTGATGACACGAGTGGTAGGCCTGACCGCTGACAACGATGAGACAGCCTATAGCGAGAAGGTCAGAGACCTGGCAGTGTGGTGCCAGGATGACAACCTTTCCCTCAACGTGATCAAGACAAAGGAGATGATTGTGGAATACAGGAACAGGAGGACCGAGCACACCCCCATTCTCATCGACGGGGCTGTAGTGGAGCAGGTTGAGAGCTTCAAGTTCCTTGGTGTCCACATCACCACCAACCTATCATTGTCCAAGCACACCAAGACAGTCGTAAAGAGGGCACAACAAAACCTATCCCCCTTAGGAGACAGAAAAGATTTGACATGGGTCCTCAGTTCCTCAAAAAGCTCTACAACTGCACCACTGGTTGCATTACTGCCTGGTATGGCAACTGCTCGGCTTCTGACCGCAAGACACTACAGATGGTAGTGCGTATGGCCCAGTACATTACTGGAAGCTTCCTGCCATCCAGGACCTCTATACCAGGCAGTGGCAGAGGATCGCCCTAAAAATTGTCTGTTCTCTCTGCTACTGCACGGCAAGCGGTACCGAAGCGCCAAGTCTAGGTCCAAGAGGCTTCTCAACAGCTTCTACCTCCAAGCCATAAGACTCCTGAATCAAATGGTTACCCAGACTAAACAGCAGAAAAAGAAACGTCCTCTCACTGTCAACTGTGTTTTTTTTCAGCAAACTTAACGTGTAAATATTTGTATGAACATAAGATTCAACAACTGAGACATAAACTAAACAAGTTCCACAGACATGTGACTAACAGAAATTGAATAATTTGTCCCTGATCAAAGGGGGGGTCAAAATCAAAAGTAACAGTCAGTATCTGGTGTGGCCTCCAGCTGCATTAAGTACTGCAGTGCATCTACTCATGGACTGCACCAGATTTGTCAGTTCTAGCTGTGAGATGTTACCCCACTCTTCCATCAAGGCACCTGCAAGTTCCCAGACATTTCTGGAGGGAATGGCCCTAGCCCTCACCCTCCGATCCAACAGGTCCCAGGTGTGCTCATGGGATTTTTGCTGGCCATGGCAGAACACTGACATTCCTGTCTTGCAGGAAATCACGCACAGAACGAGCAGTATGGCTAGTGGCATTGTCATGCTGGAGGGTCATGTCAGGATGAGCCTGCAGGTAGGGTACCACACGAGGGAGGAGGATGTCTTCCCTTTAACGCACAGCGTTGAGATTGCCTGCAATGACAACAAGCTCAGTCCGATGACGCTGTGACACACCGCCCCAGACCATGACGGACCCTCCACCTCCAAATCGATTCCCCTCCAGAGTACAGGCCTCGGTGTAACGCACCTTCCTTCGACGATAAACGCGAATCCGACCATCACCCCTGGTGAGACAACGCCGCGACTCATCAGTGAAGAGCATTTTTTTCCATCCTCTCTGGTCCAGCGATGGTGGGTTTGTGCCCATAGGCGACATTGTTGCTCGTGATGTCTGGTGAGGACCTGCCTTTCAACAGGCCTACAAGCCCTCAGTCCAGCCTCTATCAGCCTATTGTGGACAGTCTGAACACTGATGGAGGGATTGTGCGTTCCTGGTGTAACTCGGGCAGTTATTGTTGCCATCCTGTACCATGTTCGGAAGTACCGATCCTGTGCAGGTGTTGTTACACGTGGTCGTCCTCGTAGTGCCAGATCAGCTGTTCATCCTGTCTCCCTGTAGCGCTGTCTTACGCATCTCACTGTACAGACGTTGCAATTTATTGCACTGGCCACATCTGCAGTCCTCATGCCTCCTTGCAGCACGCCTAGGCAGGCACGTTCACGCAGATTAGAAGGGACCCTGGACATCTTTCTTTGGTATTTTTCAGTCAGTAGAAAGGCCTCTTTAGTGTCCTAAGTTTTCATAACGGTGACCTTAATTGCCTTCCTTCTGTAAGCTGTTACTGTCTTAACGACCATTCCACAGATGGATGTTCATTAATTGTTTATGGTTCATTGAACAAGCATGGGAAACAATGTTTAAACCCTTTACAATGGAGATCTATGAAGTTGTTTGGATTTTTACGAACTATATATGGGAACCTATATGTACAATTGAAGTCGGAAGTTTACATACACTTCGTTGTAGTCATTAAAACTTGTTTTTCAACCACTCCATAAATGTCTTGTTAAAACAAACTTTAGTTTTGGCAAGTCGGTTAGGACATCTACTTTGTGCCTGACACAAGTAATTTTTCAAAATATCGTTTACAAACAGATTATTTCACTTATAATTCCCTATATCACAATTCCAGTAGGTCAGAAGTTTACATACAGTATACTAAGTTGACTGTGCCTTTAAACAGCTGTCATGGATGTCAAGGCTTTAGAAGCTTCTGATAGGCTAATTGACATAACTTGAGTCAATGGGAGGTGTACCTGTGGATGTGTTTCAAGGCCTACCTTCAAACTCAGTGCCTCTTTGCTTGACATCATGAGAAATTCTAAATAAATCAGCCAAAACCTCAGGAAAACCTGACCTCCACAAGTCTGGTTCATCCTTGGGAGCAATTTTCAAACTCATGAAGGTACCACGTTCATCTGTACAAACAATAGTGCGCAAATATAAACACCATGGGACCACGCAGCCGTCATACCACTCAGGAAGGTGACATGTTCTGTCTCCTAGAGATGAACGTACTTTGGTGCGAAAAGCGCAAATCAATCCCAGAACAACAGCAAAGGACCTTGTGAAGATGCTGGAGAAAACATGTACAAAAGTATCTATATTCACAGTAAAACAAGTCCTATATTGATATAACTTGAAAGGCCGCTCAGCAAAGAAGAAGCCACTGCTCCAAAACCGCCATAAAAAAGCCAGACTGCGGTTTGCAACTGCACATGGGGACAACGATCATACTTTTTTTTTTTAAATGTCCTTTGGTCTGATGAAACAAAAATAGAAATGTTTGGCCATAATGGCTTGCAAGCTGAAGAACACCATCCCAACTGTGAAGCACAGGGGTGGCAGCATCATGTTGTGTGGGTGCTTTGCTGCAGGAGGAACTGGTGCACTTCACAAAATAGATGGCATCATGAGGAGGAAAATTATGTGGATATATTGAAGCAACATCTCAAGACATCAGTCAAGAAATTAAGCTTGGTCGCAAATGGGTCTTCCAAATGGACAATGAGGGTTAAATATCAGGAATTGTGAAACTAAGTTTAAATGTATTTGGCTAAGGTGTATGTATACTTCCGACTTCAACTTGTTACCTCGACTAATAGGTGCCCCCGCACATTGACTCTGTAACGGTAGCCCCTGTATATAGCCTTGCTATTGTTATTTTACTGCTGCTCTACAATTATTTGTTGTTTTTATTTCTTATTTTTTTTTATCTTCTTTTTTTTTTTTACTTAACACATATTTTTCTTAAAACTGCACTGTTGGTCAGGGGCTTGTAAGAAAGCATTTCATTGTAAGGTCTACTCCTTGTATTGTATTCGGCGCATTTGACAAATACATTTTTATTTTATTTGATACACGCTGTCAGGTATGCACACCTCACTCTAGTGTTATACACACTGTCACGAATGGACACCTCACTCTAGTGTTATACACACTGTCACGAATGGACACCTCACTCTAGTGTCATACACACTGTCAGGTATGGACACCTCACTCTAGTGTCATACACACTGTCAGGTATGGACACCTCACTCTAGTGTCGTACACACTGTCAGATATGGACACCTCACTCTAGTGTTATACACACTGTCACGAATGGACACCTCACTCTAGTGTCATACACAGTGTCAGATATGGACACCTCACTCTAGTGTTATACACACTGTCACGAATGGACACCTCACTCTAGTGTCGTACACACTGTCAGGTATGGACACCTCACTCTAGTGTTATACACACTGTCAGGTATGCACACTTCACTCTAGTGTTATACACACTGTCAGATATGGACACCTCACTCTAGTGTCATACACACTGTCAGATATGGACACCTCACTCTAGTGTCGTACACACTGTCAGATATGGACACCTCACTCTAGTGTCATACACACTGTCAGATATGGACACCTCACTTTAGTGTCGTACACACTGTCAGATATGGACACCTCACTCTTGTGTCATACACACTGTCAGATATGGACACCTCACTCTAGTGTCATACACACTGTCAGATATGGACACCTCACTCTTGTGTCGTACACACTGTCAGGTATGGACACCTCACTCTAATGTGTGTTTGTGCGAGCATGTGTGTGTCAATGACTTTATCCCCCATATTCTAGACCCCCAATCCCTCCTCCACTAAAACGTTCTCTTTCTCGCTCTCGTCTCTCCTCTCTCTTGTCTCTCTCGTCTCTCAGAATAATTTTTGAAGCTCTGGTTGCTCTGGAGATCCCTAATGATCTTCTGCAGGTGATCCAGGATCTACTGTTGGAGCTGAGACACCACTGTCTACTGGTCACCCTGCACCACACCGCAGGGGGTGAGGGAGGAGGGGAGGGAGGGGAGGGAGGGGATGGGAACTGAGACATCACTGTCTACAGGTCTCCCTGCACCACACCGCAAAGAGTAAGAGAGAAGGAGATATGGGAGGGAGAGAGGAGAGGGGAGGAAGGAAGGAAGAGGAAAGGGGACCTGAGACATCACTGTCTGGAAGAAAGGGGCAGAAGGAGGAGAGAGATGGAGAAAGGGGCAGAGGTGGGTTAGGTAAGGTCAGGTTAGTGAAAGAGAAAGTGTTTGTGAAAGGGGGTTTTGTGGTTAAACTCTGTTGGTCATTCTGACTGTGGCCCTAGATCTATAGAAACTCAGGTTGATAGTAACAGCTCATGTGGTTTTGAAGGTAGTCATTCACTAGTTTAGAGGGTCATTTCACTTTCTTTTGCGGTCTTCTACCAAACAGTTCTATTTAAAATGTCATGTGAACTGATCATGGCTCTTCACTTGTTCACGAGTATGTAGTATCATTATTTAATTTGATAGTGATCAAAAATAATGGGAAATGGCAAAAGCACACATTTGTTGCCCATACAGTGATTTATGTTGGTGTATGCATTTTGTCAGATGTCAAAAGGCTTGCAGAGAAAGAGGACTGGGTCGTAGACAATGAAGGAATCACCAGCTTGGTAAAATGATATTTACTATACTTTGTGATATATCATTATTTATTTTATAGTAAGATATGATGAAAAATATGACATGGTATAATCTATATATCTGATTTTTGTGTTGTGTCGTGTGCAGCCAGCCCAGTTTGAGCAGTGCATGGTGCAGATGCTGCAGTCACTCAAAGAACCCATGGAGACCAAACCTGGGGAGGTCAATGTAAGGAACACACACTATAACAGAACCTCTTTCATCTATGTGAACTACTCTTTTTATGTATGTGAATTGCACTGAACAATCATATAAATGCAACATGCAACAATTTCAAAGATTTTACTGAGTTACAGTTCATATAAGGACATGAATACATTCATTAGGCTCTAATATATGGATTTCACATGACTGGGATTACAGATATGCATCTGGTGGTCACGGAATCCTTAATAAATATGGTAGGGGCTTGGATCAGAGAACCAGTCTGTATCTGGTGTGACCACCTTTTGCCTCATGCAGCACGACACGTCTCCTTTGCGTGGAGTTGATCAGGCTGTTGATTGTGGCCTGTGGATTGTGGGAACTGGAACACGCTGTCGTGCACATTGATCCAGAGCATCCAAAACATGCTCAATGTCTGGTGAGAATGCAGGCCATGGAAGAACTGGGAGATGTTCAACTTCCAGGATATGTGTAGAGATCCTTGCGACATGGGGCCGTGCATTATCATGCTGAAACAGTTGATGGCGGTGGATGAATGGCACGACAATGGGCCTCAGGATCTCATCACGGTATCTCTGTGCATTCAAATTGCCATCGATAAAATGCAATTGTGTTCATTGTCCATAGCTTATGCCTTCACATACCATAACCCGACCACCACCATGGGGCACTCTGTTCACAACATTGACATCAGCAAACCGCTCGCCCACACGACACCATACACGCTGTCTGCCATCTGCCCGGTACAGTTGAAACCAGATTCATCCGCGAAGAGCACACTTCTCCAGCATGCCAGTGGCAATCGAAGGTGAGCATTTGCCCACTGAAGTCGGTTATGACGCCAAACTGCAGTCAGGTCAAGACCCTCGTGAGGACGACGAACATGCAGATGAGCTTCCCTGAGACGGTTTCTGACAGTTTGTGCAGATATGATTCGGTTGTACAAACCACCAATTTCATCAGCTGTCCTGGTGGCTGGTCTCAGACGAACCCGCAGATGAAGAAGCCATATGTGGAGGTACTGGGTTGGCGTGGTTACACGTGGTCTGCGGTTGTGAGGCCTGTTGGATGTACTGACAAATTCTTTAAAACTATGTTGGAGGTGGCTTATGGTAGAGAAATGAACATGAAATTCTCTGGCAACAGCTCTTGTGGACATTCCTGCAGTCAGCATGCCAATTGCATGCTCCCTCAACTTGAGACATCTGTGGCTTGTGTTGTGTGACAAAACTGCACATTTTAGAGTGGCTTTTTATTGTCCACATCACAAGGTACACCTGTATAATGATCATACTGTTTATTCAGCTTCTTGATATGCCACACCTGTCAGGTGGATATATTATCTTGGCAAAGGAGAAATGCTCACTAACAGGGATGTAAACAAATTTGTGCACAAAATTGGAGAGAAATAAGCTTTTTGTGCGCAAGGGACATTTTTGGGGATTTTGTTTTTTCAGCTCATGAAACATGGGACCAACAACCTTACATGTTGTATTTATATTTTTGTTCAGTAGGAATGGTGGTGTATTGGACCACATTACTGCGTGATAGTTGGATGTATGCAGTGTGCTGTCTCACCTTCCCCTCCTGTCTTCAGATCCTTCAGTTGGATCAGGCCCAAGATCAAGCCTCAGAGCTCTGTGTGGACATCATGAGGGTACTGTACAGTCACTACAGACTAGGTTTACACAATATTTCACCACAATAATACAGAGTAGAGATTAAGGTTACAGTATAGTTCAACATAGGTATCCCTTCAGTTTACTGGTACTGTAGTTAGCATGAATTTATGGTACTACTGTCACAAGAGAATAGGTTTACAGTATATTTCACTCTAGTGAAGGGTCACAGGTAGTTTATTGCTACAATGCTCAAATTCAGTAGGCATTTAGGAACGGTTTCTAGGACACAGATTAAGACTAGTCCTGGACTGAAAAGGCATCTTCAATGGAGAATCTCCATTAAGAATGCTTTTTAGTACTGGATTATTCTTCATCTATGTCCGGGACACTGGCCCTTAGATTATTGTAGCCTTTTACCTTTGTAGCAGGAATGGACCAGGAAGCTCTGTGAGAGGATCATGAAGGTATAGTACTATAGAGTAAAGATAAGGATTACATCATATTTCGCCATAGGAATATCTACAGTTTACTAGTAGTTTACTGTAGGTCTACAGTGCAAAAATTCAGTTGAAATGTATTAATTATTGTAGACTTGTACTTTCTGAGCAGGTTCTAGAGCAGGTGAAAAAGCTCTAAGGATAAGGTACTGTATGGTACAGAGTAGATACGCGACTAGGATTACACCATAGGAATCCCTACAGATTATAGGTCAGGGGTAGGCAACTACATTCAGCCGCGTGCTGATTTTTTGACTGAGTGGATGGTCAGCGGGTTAGGATATAATTCTAATAATTTGAACACTGAAAATTGACCACAACTAAGCCCAAAAAGAGATTGTATTTCAAATAAAAAAATAATTTTATACCTTGATTACATTGAGGCACGATCACATGACATTTTTTTTTTACAACAAACAATTTTGTTGCAGGGTGGTTTTGGCCCACGGGCCGCCTGTTGCCGACCCGTTATATGTAGTTTACTGTAGGTTTACAGCGCAGTCCATTCACCCCACTCCTTTTTAATATAGTCGACTGCTACTGTTGTCTCTGTGACGCTGACCTGTCTCTGTGACGCTGACCTGTCTCTGTGACGCTGACCTGTCTCTGTGACGCTGACCTGTCTCTGTGACGCTGACCTGTAACATCCCTTCCAGGTGTTTGTCAACTGCCTGGAGCAGCTGAGCAATAAAACAGATGGAGACGTCGACACTTCGCAGTGAGTACAGGCAGGGACTTTACATCCAGTGTCATTTTGTGTGCGTCTGCCTTAGTGTGTTTTTGAACTCCTTATGTGTGTGTGTATTCTTAGTATATCAGTGGACCTTGCCTCTCCAGACCCATTCAGTGGCCTTCAGGAAAACTTCTGTGCAACACCGGTAAGAAGATCTGATTTTTCTCAGACTGAGACTACAGGTCTCAATTGAACTCAATCTACCTCAATCTCACACTACAGGATTGCCAATGTCAAAGAGCATTCTCAATTAAGGTTATTTTTCTTACAATCTAACCCCCCTACACACCCACACACATGTGTATCTCCTTCACTGGTAAACCAAACCAATCTGTTATGATACTGTTTCCTGGTTGTGGACAAGCAGACAATCTAATTTCTTGTATATGTGTCCAGATGAGAGTGAATGGGCCTGGGTGTGTAGTGAAGGGGAGAGGAGGAAGAGAAAGGGGAGTTTTTGGTAAAGGGAAATAGAGCAGGGTGCAGATGGGGTTTCCCCTGATCTCTGATCTCTAGCAGAGCTGAGTCGATGAGACAGCCAGACAATATTCAGGGCACATGCCAGAGTTCAGGCCTACAGAACCACCTTAAGACATTATCATATGGTGTACCAGACATCTCACTGAAATACAGTAAGGCCTCAGAGAAACGGTGGGCTGGTAGGCCATAGATTGACATGGTCTACAGAGACTGGAAGTGTTGAAAAATAATAGAAGAAGACTAGAATTCTTATAATAAAAGGAGTTGCCAAAGTAACCAAATTATTTGAGATTGTCTATTAAGACCAGAACCTCTCCTCTTTTAGGAGTGAACACTACCTGTTACACTAATCCTGTCAGTGAGGTTGTCAGTGAAGTAACTGTTATAATTGACCTTGTATCATTGAAGAAAACCCGGTGTGTAGTATGGCGTCAAACAGCATCTTAGTCAATTCCAGTAAAACACGGATGGAGTCGATGATGAGATTAACTGACAGATGCTCAGACACAATCGCTCAACATAACAAATCCAACATCCTGAACTTTCTACGGGTGTGTGTGTGGGTGTGTGTGCATCTCTTTCTCTCTATAGGAGCAGCGTCTGCTGATAATCCTGAGTAACTGTCAGTACCTGGAGAAACACACCTTCCTTAACATGGCTGAACACTTTGAGAAACACGGTTTCACCGGGACTGACAAGATCACACAGGTTAGTAGAGAGGACACACACAAACACAGACACAAACAGACACACACACAGTTAACTGTCAGAAACAGCAAACAGTTAACTGGCTCCTTAGATGTTTTGGTGTTTAGTTTTTGGTGTTCTTTGAAGAAGAAGATTTGTCACCAAAGAACTGATGAGAAATGATGTTTTGGGGCAGAACTATTACTCGCTCTTTCTCTTTAAACAGCTAAAGGTCAGATCTCTGAGTCAAGTCTCCTTCTCTCTCACACACACACTCATACAGACAGATATTGGTTGGCTGTTCCTGTAAAAACAGGTAAACGGCTTGTGTTTTTTAGAAACATGGCCTGTAAGCAGTTGGTTCAAAACCAGGATCTATATTGTGACTATAAGAACATAAATCAAGCTCCTGTAAAAGCACTTTGTGACAGCTGCTGATGTAAGATTTCTATGTACATTTCATTGAAATTTGATTGATGTCTCTCTCCTCTGCTCCCAGGTGTTGATTAGGTTTGTCTCTACCTCTGTTTCCAGGTGAGTGTCCATGCAGTGAAGGAGCTGGATGAGAGTCTGTTTGATGCCTACATCGAGAGGAAGTCAGATCCCATCGTAGGATCCCTAGAACCAGGCATCTACGCTGGATACTTCGACTGGAGGGACTGTAGTACACCTACAGGTACACACACACACATACATACACACACACAGATATACGCTGCTACTCTGATTTATTTTATATAACCTTTATTTAACTAGGCAAGGCAGTTAAGAACAAATTCTTATTTACAGTACACCAGCAGGTACACAGAAATGTATTTCTAGAATTTTTATAATTTTCTCTCTGCATTGTTGGGAAGGGCCCGTAAGTAAGTGTTTCACTGTTAGTCTACACCTGTTGTTTACCAAGCATGTGACAAATGTGATTTGATTTGATCTGCTCTGTCTACGTCCATTGGCGTGACTGCACACCTTTTTACACACCTTATCACAGGACATTATGGACTGAGGCCAGTATTCAAACCAACACAGACTAACCACATGTACACGGCGATAGACTTTTAAATGCAATTTCCCAGACGTTTGTGGAGATTGCATTCGCAATGTCGAGTTCTTCCACCAAGCCACAGATGTAACAGAGAGAGGGGGGTTTACCCATAATAACCCTTGACCTATCTAGCCTCTTGGGCTTATCTCCAAAAGCGATAAATCTTACGGCTGTCTGGGGAACATTATGGCAGAGGTTTTCAAACTGGCGTCTGCAGCCCCCTAAGGTTCCATAGAGGCACTGCAGGGGTTATGCTAAATTATTTTATGAATATCGCTAGCTTCAACAGCATACCATATGTCTCTGCGTCCAGTATGAAGGAAGTTAGTGGTAGTTTCACGAGCCAATGCTAAAGCTTCAAGTTTGATTAGTCGTATGTACGTATACACATGGTATACACAGTCCAATGAAATGCTTACTTGCAGGTTCCTTCTCCACAAGCCAACAACAATAAGAAATTATAAAAGATAAGAATATGAACATAAAGTAAATGGCTCAGTAGAATATAATAACATTTTAGCATTCGTATAATACATGAAGCATTCGTATAATACATGAAGCATTCGTATAATACATGAAGCATTCGTATAATACATGAAGCATTCGTATAATACATGAAGCATTCGTATAATACATGAAGCATTCGTATAATACATGAAGAATTCGTATAATACATGAAGCATTCGTATAATACATGAAGAATTCGTAAAATACATGAAGCATTCGTATAATACATGAAGCATTCGTATAATACATGAAGCATTCGTATAATACATGAAGCATTCGTATAATACATGAAGCATTCGTATAATACATGAAGAATTCGTAAAATACATGAAGCATTCGTATAATACATGAAGCATTCGTATAATACATGAAGCATTCGTATAATACATGAAGCATTCGTATAATACATGAAGCATTCGTATAATACATGAAGCATTCGTATAATACATGAAGCATTCGTATAATACATGAAGCATTCGTATAATACATGAAGCATTCGTATAATACATGAAGGCACAATTTATAGTCCAATATTTACGCATGTTTTGGAAAAGCTGGGATTGTTTAAATTGTGCAGTATTTAGCAATCATAATAAGAGTCTGGCAGCAGCAGTTGTGATGTGTGTGTTGCGTGAATGTACAGTACCAGTCAACAGTGTGGACACACCTACTCATTCAAAGGTTTTTCTTTATTTTTACTATTTTCTACATTGTAGAATAATAGTGAAGACATCAAAACTATGAAATAACACATATGGAATCATGTAGTAACCAAAAAAGTGTTAAACAATTCTTCAAAGTAGCTACCTTTTGCATTGATGACAGCTTTGTACACTCTTGGCATTCTCTGAACCAGCTTCATGACGTAGTCACCTGAAATGTAGTTCCATTAACATGTGTGCCTTGTTAAAAGTTCATTTGTGGAATTTCTTTCCTTAATGTGTTTGAGCCAATCAGTTGTGTTGTGACAAGGTGTGGGGGGGGGTATACAGAAGATAGCCCAATTGGTAAAAGGCCAAGTCCATATTATGGCAAGAACAGCTCAAATAAGCATAGAGAAGCGACGACAGTCCATCATTACTTTAAGACATGAAGGTCAGTCAATCCGGAAAATTTCAAGAACTTTGAAAGTTTCTTCAAGTTCAGTCGCAAAAACCATCAAGCGCTATGATGAAACTGGCTCTCATGAGGACCACCACAGGACAGGAAGACCCAGAGTTACCTCTGCTGCAGAGGATAAGTTCATTAGAGGTAACTGCACCTCAGATTGCAGCCCAAATAAATGCTTCACAGAGTTCAAGTAACAGACACATCTCAACATCAACTTTTCAGAAGAGACTGCGTGAATCAGGCCTTCATGATCCAATTGCTGCAAAGAAACCACTACTAAAGGACATGAAATAAGAATAAGAGACTTACTTGAGCCAAGAAACACGAGCAATGAACATTAGATCGGTGAAAATCTGTCCTTTCGTCTCATGAGTCCAAATGTGAGATTTTTGGTTCCAACCGCTGTGTCTTTGTGAGACGCAGAGTAGGTGAACAGATGATATCCATATGTGTGGTTCCTACGGTGAAGCATGGAGGAGGAGGTGTGATGGTGTGGGGCTGCTTTGCTGGTGACACTGTCTGTGATTTATTTAGAATTCAAGGCACAGTTATTCTGCAGCGATACGCCATCCCATCTGGTTTGCGCTTAGTGGGACTATCATTTGTTTTTCAACAGGACAATGACCCAAAACACACCTCCAGACTATGTAAGGGCTATTTGATCAAGAAGGAGAGTGATGGTGCTGCATCAGATGACCTGGCCTCCACAAACATGACCTCAACCTAATTGAGATGGTTTGGGAGGAGTTGGATCGCAGATTGAAGGAAAAGCAGCAAACAGTGCTCAGCATATGTGGGATCTCATTCAAGACTGTTGGAAAAGCATTCCTCATGAAGCTGGTTGAGAGAATGCCAACTATGTAAAACTGTCAAGGCAAAGGGTGGCTACTTTGAATAATCTAAAATATATTTAGATTTGTTTATCATTTTTTGTTATTTATGTGTTATTGATTCCATATGTATTATTTCATAGTTTGGATGTTTTCCCTATTATTCTACAATATAGAAAATAGTTTTAAAAAATCTGAAAAACCCTTGAATGAGCAGGTGTGTCCAAACTATTGTCTGGTAGTGTATATGTATGTGTGTGAGTGAGTGGATGAGTTAGCGAGTGAGCGCATGTGTGCTAAGGTGCGGAGAATCCGAGCAGGTGGTCAGTCCAGTTCAAGTGTTCAGCTGTTTGATGGCTTGTAGATATCAACAGACTCAGAGACTGTTTCTATCAGACCTCATGCTCCGATGCCTGCCCGACGGTAAGTGAGTGAACTGCTCATGGCTGGGGTGTATGGGGTCCTTGATGATGCTGAGGGACTTCCTCATGCACCGTTTCAAGTAGATGTCCCGGATGGGTGGGAGCACGGTCCCAGTGATGCATTGGACCTTCTTCACCACACACTGGACGGACTTGTGGTCGTGGACAGAGTAATTCCTGTACCAGGCTGTGATGCAACCGGTCAGGACGCTCTCGATGGTGCAGAGGTAGTATTTGGAGAAGACCCAGGGACATTGCCCAATTTTCTTCAGCTGCCTTAGGAAGTAGAGACGCTGTTGCACCCTCTTGACAAGAGTGGTGGTGTTGTTGGGCTATGACAAATCCTCTGTGATGTGGGCGCAGTTAAACTTAAAACTGCTGACTCTCTCTACTGCACTCCCCTTGATGTGGATCAGGGCATGTTCCCTCTGCTTCCTGAAGTCAACAACTCCTTTGCTGATGTTGACGGAGAGTTTGTTGTCCTGGCACCACAATACCAGTGCACATACCTCCTCCCTGTGGTCTGCCCGTCAGTATAATAGTAAAATTGTGATTTAGTCAGACATCATAGGCAGAAGCTCTACAGAGATGGCAACTTGGAATTAAATAGTAAAGTCATCAAATAAAACAAATATTTTATTAAAGTAAATTAATGTGAATAAATTATGGTTAATAAGCGATTAGCAGAAATGGGCAGTCACTACCATCATGACATTCAATCCGCATAGTACATTTAATGAAAAAAATAATAATTAAGGAAATCGAAAACCGTGATTTTATTTTTTCATAATCGAACCGAAACTGAACCAATCTCAAAAAGCACTAATCTCTCAGCACTAACTAAATGTCTCTGTGTGTCCTGAAGTTTTACGATGAACAGTGCTTGGATGTGCTTAGCCTGATGTTCAAACTTCACATACAGTCTACTCTTAGTCTACTCTGTATTAGGGCTGTGACGATACCAGTATCACAATATTTTTACCTTGGCAAATTAAATCACGAAGCAGATCAAACTTTTTTGTCCTTTAAAAACCTGCTGTATGTAAAATATAGTATGCTATAGCTGGGAAAATAAATACATGTCACTCTGGATGACAACATAATGTTTGTTTCCAACATTAGGGCTGTTTTCCTAAAGAAGTTAAATCCGCTTCCTGTTTTCTTTCATTGCCACGATACTGACGAGTATCGCAGTACTGGTATCGCCCCAGCCCTGTTGTTGTGGGTGGGGGAGCTAGGAAATGTCAAACCCTGAATCTTCAGGGAATTCTTCATACAATCATACAGACACACTCTAAATTGAAGTGATGTTAGCAGTGACATGGACATATATCATTCTGGTCTGTCGTTTTGTGTGTATGCGCACACACACACACACACATACACACAGATGTGCTATGAGGCTGTGCACAGGTGACACTTGTGTGTGTTTTACGTACCTTAAAACAGGAAGTGTGTGTGTGCGCTCAGAGGAGCATAGCCCCACTCCCCTATGCTCCTCAATGTTCCAGGGAGAAAAGGTGGTGCCTTTTATGATTTTGTGTGTTCCGCTAATAGTGAAACAGGAACATTTGGGCTTTTTAACCACAGCTATAAGGAATAGGATATGATACTTTCACTGGCTAAACATGTGGGTAATTGGTGTGTGTATGCTGAGGCCTGCATTGCCAGTGGAAACAGAGAAAGACAACCTTCACTGGTTTTGGTCTTTTGTTTTCTCGTAATAACACTCTTGCCCCCTGGAAGTATTCATCTTTAAAGCACCAGACACCAGACAATCATGTCATTTATATGTATTATATTGTCTTCTCAACATGACATTGGGGATGTGACAAGTGGAAAAGTTTTCTTAACATTTAAACGGCCATTTGTTAAAATGCTAAGAATTTTAAATAAAATTCCATGTGAATTCACAATGCAGCTGTGCTGCTGCCAGCAACGCTGTGGGTATTATAGTACATCCCCTTCAGATGGTTGAGCATTGCACCTGTACTACCATTAAGTTACCTCAATTCCACCTTGCAAAGTTTGCATTTACTTCTCATTTAACTTCTCAAAGTATTGCCATACAGGACTTCACTGGTGTTGCTTGCCTTTCTCTGAAATGTTTCCAACTGTTAACCATGATGACGTAGTGGTAGAGAGTCAACTCCAAAATGATTTCTCCACTCGTTGCATGTCGACTCCAGTGTTAACTCTCATTTCTAAGTGTCAAGATTCAGTATTTTTGGAACGGAGGAGACTGACTTGTTGCTGTACTTCCGAGAACACAAACAGTCGCATCTTTCATAGCGAGGGACAGAGACAGAATTTAATTGAATTGACAGAGGAGATGGACACAGTATAGGCAGTATAGACTATAACATGGAAACTGGGATTCAGATGTTGTTGTGAGGGATTTTTCTTAACGTCAAGGATCCCAACTTCGTTTATACATTTAAATGTTCACACTCCTACTTAGGGGTGCCATTACACGTTATACACCCACCATTCTCCAGGTTGATTGGAAAATACATACATTATATGGCTCATCTCAACCTCTACCAATAGAAATATCTACTTTCAATCTTTCCTCGCCCACTGCATTTCAGTCTAGTCTTATAGTAAAAGAGAACTGATAAATGTGTTAGGTCTGGGATCAGTTTCATATGATCGGTTTCGGGTTTTGACGTTATTATGGAACTACCTTCTTTCCAAGGTGTGAGGAACTACCTGAAAGAAGCCTTGGTCAACATCATCACTGTTCATGCTGAGGTAAGGCATTGGCTTTTCTGTATAATGAAGAGATGCATGACAAAAATTATTGGGGGCCTTCTGTAATGAGTAGAGCAGTCAGTCAGTAGTCACAGAGAGAGTTTGATCTCTCTCGTTATCCCCCTGCCCCTCTCTCTCTCCACCTCTTTCTCTCTCAGGTCTTCACAGTGTCAAAGGAGCTAGTTCCCAGGGTTCTGACTAGAATCGTTGATGGTGTGGCGGAGGAGATGAGCCGTCTCATGCAGTGTGTGTCATCCTTCAGCATGAACGGAGCCATACAGGTACACCACACACACGCGCACGCGCGCGCACACACACACACACACACACACACACACACACACACACTTTCAGATGCCACTCTCTCGAGTGAGTCAAATGAAGAGCCACCAACTGGGGGGATTTACCCTCTTTTACTGATGATTCTAAACCCCAGCACCTCTACCAGACCAGCTACTGGTATACTACACTCTACAGCCCAAACTGAGGATATTAAATGCCCAGTGCAGTCACTGTTTTATACAGTATATTTTTCCACACTATGAAGTTGGAATTACACTGAAATTATGAAAATTATGATAACTGCTCTTTTAGTGTAAGAGCTGTTTGAAAAGACTGCCAGAAATGTCAGCTTGTTTTGGTGGGATGGAGTTTTGGCCTGCCTACTTAATTGTTACCTTGAAAAATATTTGATATTGAAATAAAAACTGCTGCACTGGACCTTTTACCCTCATTTACCCATTATTATTTTTTTCTTTATCCATCTCTCACTCACTCACTCATTCACTCACTCTTGCTCTCTCTCTCTCGCTCTCTCTCTCTTGCTCTTTCTCTCTCACTCACTCACTAGCTCACTCACTCACTCACTCACTCACTCTTGCTCTCTCTCTCTCTCTCTCGCTCTCTCTCTCTTGCTCTTTCTCACTCACTCACTCACTCACTCACTCACTCACTCACTCACTCACTAGCTCACTCACTCACTCACTCACTCACTCACTCACTCACTAGCTCACTCACTCACTCACTCACTCACTCACTAGCTCACTCACTCACTCACTCACTCACTCACTCACTCACTAACTCACTCACTAGCTCACTCACTCACTCACTCACTCACTCACTCACTCTTGCTCTCTCTCTCTCGCTCTCTCTCTCTTGCTCTTTCTCACTCACTCACTCACTCACTAGCTCACTCACTCACTCACTCACTCGCTCGCTCACTCACTAGCTCACTCACTCACTCACTCACTCACTCACTCACTCACTCACTCACTCACTCACTCACTCACTCACTCACTCACTCACTCACTCAATTTCAATTTAAGGGCTTTTTTAAATGTATTTTTATTTAACCTTTATTTAACCAGGTAGGCCAGTTGAGAACACCTTTATTTAACCAGGTAGGCCAGTTGAGAACACCTTTATTTAACCAGGTAGGCCAGTTGAGAACTCCTTTATTTAACCAGGTAGGCCAGTTGAGAACACCTTTATTTAACCAGGGAGGCCAGTTGAGAACACCTTTATTTAACCAGGTAGGCCAGTTGAGAACTCCTTTATTTAACCAGGTAGGCCAGTTGAGAACACCTTTATTTAACCAGGGAGGCCAGTTGAGAACACCTTTATTTAACCAGGGAGGCCAGTTGAGAACACCTTTATTTAACCAGGTAGGCCAGTTGAGAACACCTTTATTTAACCAGGGAGGCCAGTTGAGAACACCTTTATTTAACCAGGTAGGCCAGTTGAGAACTCCTTTATTTAACCAGGTAGGCCAGTTGAGAACACCTTTATTTAACCAGGTAGGCCAGTTGAGAACTCCTTTATTTAACCAGGTAGGCCAGTTGAGAACACCTTTATTTAACCAGGTAGGCCAGTTGAGAACTCCTTTATTTAACCAGGTAGGCCAGTTGAGAACACCTTTATTTAACCAGGTAGGCCAGTTGAGAACTCCTTTATTTAACCAGGTAGGCCAGTTGAGAACACCTTTATTTAACCAGGTAGGCCA
This sequence comes from Oncorhynchus kisutch, assembly GCF_002021735.2. Taxonomy (NCBI): domain Eukaryota; kingdom Metazoa; phylum Chordata; class Actinopteri; order Salmoniformes; family Salmonidae; genus Oncorhynchus; species Oncorhynchus kisutch. Next base: position 18,641,150 of record NC_034186.2, on the reverse strand, counting down.
GTTGAGAACACCTTTATTTAACCAGGTAGGCCAGTTGAGAACACCTTTATTTAACCAGGTAGGCCAGTTGAGAACACCTTTATTTAACCAGGTAGGCCAGTTGAGAACACCTTTATTTAACCAGGTAGGCAAGTTGAGAACTCCTTTATTTAACCAGGTAGGCCAGTTGAGAACACCTTTATTTAACCAGGTAGGCCAGTTGAGAACTCCTTTATTTAACCAGGTAGGCCAGTTGAGAACACCTTTATTTAACCAGGGAGGCCAGTTGAGAACACCTTTATTTAACCAGGTAGGCCAGTTGAGAACACCTTTATTTAACCAGGTAGGCAAGTTGAGAACTCCTTTATTTAACCAGGTAGGCCAGTTGAGAACACCTTTATTTAACCAGGTAGGCCAGTTGAGAACACCTTTATTTAACCAGGTAGGCCAGTTGAGAACACCTTTATTTAACCAGGTAGGCCAGTTGAGAACACCTTTATTTAACCAGGTAGGCCAGTTGAGAACACCTTTATTTAACCAGGGAGGCCAGTTGAGAACACCTTTATTTAACCAGGTAGGCCAGTTGAGAACACCTTTATTTAACCAGGTAGGCCAGTTGAGAACACCTTTATTTAACCAGGTAGGCCAGTTGAGAACACCTTTATTTAACCAGGTAGGCCAGTTGAGAACACCTTTATTTAACCAGGTAGGCCAGTTGAGAACACCTTTATTTAACCAGGTAGGCCAGTTGAGAACTCCTTTATTTAACCAGGGAGGCCAGTTGAGAACACCTTTATTTAACCAGGGAGGCCAGTTGAGAACACCTTTATTTAACCAGGGAGGCCAGTTGAGAACACCTTTATTTAACCAGGTAGGCCAGTTGAGAACTCCTTTATTTAACCAGGTAGGCCAGTTGAGAACACCTTTATTTAACCAGGTAGGCCAGTTGAGAACTCCTTTATTTAACCAGGTAGGCCAGTTGAGAACACCTTTATTTAACCAGGTAGGCCAGTTGAGAACACCTTTATTTAACCAGGTAGGCCAGTTGAGAACACCTTTATTTAACCAGGTAGGCCAGTTGAGAACACCTTTATTTAACCAGGTAGGCCAGTTGAGAACACCTTTATTTAACCAGGTAGGCCAGTTGAGAACAAGTTCTCATTTACAACCTCGACCTGGCCAAGATAAAGCAAAGCAGTGCGACACAAACAACAACAGAGTTACATGGAATAAACAAGCGTACAGTCAATAACACAATAGGGAAAAATTAAGTCTATATACAGTGTGTGCAAATGCCACGAGGAGGTATGGCAATAAATAGGCCATAGTAGCAAAGTAAATACAATTTAGCAGATTAACACTGGAGTGATAGATGAGCAGATGATGATGAGCAGATGATGGTGTGTAAGTAGTGATATTGGTGTGCAAAAGAGCAGCAAAGTAAATAAAAACAATATGGGGATGAGATAGGTAGATTGGGTGGGCTATTTACAGATGTACTATGTACGGCTGCAGCGATCGGTTAGCTGCTCAGATAGCTGATGTTTAAAGTTAGTGCGGGAAATGTAAGTCTCCAGCTTCAGCGATTTTTGCAATTCGTTCCAGTCACTGGCAGCAGAGAGCTGGAAGGAAAGGCGGCCAAAAGGTGTGTTGGTTTTAGGGATGACCAGTGAGATATACCTGCTGGAGTGCGTGCTACGGGTGGATGTTTTTATCGCGACCAGTGAGCTGAGATCAGGCGGAGCTTTACCTAGCATAGACTTGTAGATGACCTAGTGGGTCTGGCGACGAATATGTAGCGAGGGCCAGCCGACTAGAGCATACAGGTCGCAGTGGTGGGTGGTATAAGGCACTTTGGTAACAAAACAGATGGCACTGTGATAGACTGCATCCAATTTGCTGAGTAGAGTATTAGAAGCTATTTTGTAAATGACATCGCCGAAGTCGAGGATCGGTAGGATAGTCAGTTTTACTAGGGTAATTTTGGCGCGTGAGTGAAGGAGGCTTTGTTGTGAAATAGAAAGCCGATTCTAGATTTGATTTTGGATTGAAGATGTTTGATGTGAGTCTGGAAGGAGAGTTTACAGTCTAGCCAGACACCTAGGTATTTGTAGTTGTCCACGTATTCTAGGTCAGAACCGTCCAGAGTAGTGATGCTAGTCGGGAGGGAGGGTGCAGGGAGCGAACTGTTGAAAAGCATTCATTTGGTTTTGCTAGCGTTTAAGAGCAGTTGGAGGCCACGGAAGGAGTGTTGTATGGCATTGAAGCTCGTTTGGAAGTTAGTTAACACAGTGTCCAAGAAAGGGCCAGATGTATACAGAATGGTGTCGTCTGCGTAGGTGGATCAGGGAATCACCTGCAGAAAGAGCGACATCGTTGATTTATACAGAGAAAAGAGTCTGCAGGAGAATTGAACCCTGTGGCACCCCCATAGAGACTGCCAGAGGTCCGGTCAACAGGCTCTCCGATTTTAGACACTGAACTCTATCTGCAAAGTAGCTGGGAAACCAGGCGAGGCAGTCATTTGAGAAACCAAGGCTATTGCGTCTGCCAATAAGAATACGTTGATTGACCGAGTCGAAAGCCTTGGTCAGGTCGATGAAGACGGCTGCACAGTACTGTCTTTTATCGATGGTGGTTATGATATCGTTTAGTACCTTGAGCTTGGCTGAGGTGCACCCGTGACCAGCTCGGAAACCGGATTGCACAGCAGAGAAGGTACGGTGAGATTCGAAATGGTCAGTGATATGTTTATTAACTTGGCTTTCGAAGACTTTAGAAAGGCAGGGCAGGGTGGATATAGGTCTGTAACAGTTTGGGTCTAGAGTGTCACCCCCTTTGAAGAGGGGAATGACCGTGGAGGCTTTCCAATCTTTAGGCATCTTGGACGAAATGAAAGAGAGGTTGAACAGACTGGTAATAGGGGTTGCAACAATGGCGGCGGATCATTTTAGAAAGAGAGGGTCCAGATTGTCTAGCCCAGCTGATTTGTACAGGTCCAGGTTTTGCAGCTCTTTCAGAACATCTGCGATCTGGATTTGGGTGAAGGGGAAGCTGGGGAGGCTTGGGCAAGTAGCGGCGAGTGGTGCGAAGCTGTTGGTCGGGGTTGGGGTAGCCAGGAAGAAAGTATGGCCAGCCGTAGAGAAATGCCTTTTGAAATGTTAAATTATCAAAGATTTATCGGTGGTGACCTTGTCGCCAAGCCTCAGTGCAGTGGGCAGCTGGGAGGAGGTGCTCTTGTTCTCCATGGACTTTACAGTGTCCCAAAACTTTTTGGAGTTAGAGCTACAGGATGCAAATTTCTGTTTGAAAAAGCTAGCCTTTGCTTTCCTGACTGACTGTGTGTATTGGTTCCTGACTTCCCTGAACAGTTGTATATCGCGGGGACTATTCGATGCTATTGCAGTCCGCCACAGGATGTTTTTGTGCTGGTCAAGGGCAGCCAGGTCTGGAGTGAACCAAGGGTTATATCTCTTAGTTGTACATTTTTTTAAAGGGGCATGCTTATTTAAGATGGTGAGGAAATTACTTTTAAAGAACGACCAGGCATCCTCGACTGACGGGATGAGGTCAATATCCTTCCAGGATACCTGGGCCAGGTTGATTAGAAAGGCCTGCTCGCAGCAGTGTTTTAGGGAGCGTTTGACAGTGATGAGGGGTGGTCGTTTGACCGGGGACCCATAGCGGATACAGGCAATGAGGCAGTGATCGCTGAGATCCAGATTGAAAACAGCAGAGGTGTATTTGGAGGGCATGTTGGTCAGGATAATATCTATGAGGGTGCCCATGTTTATGGATTTAGGGTTGTACCTGGTGGTTTCCTTGATTATTTGTGTGAGATTGAGGGCATCTAGCTTAGATTGTAGGACTGCTGGAGTGTTAAGCATATCCCAGTTTAGGTCACCTACCAGAATGAACTCTGAAGATAGATGGGGGGCAATCAATTCACATATGGTGTCCAGGGCACCACTATATATGTGTCCAGGGCAACACTGTATATGTCTATATACAGTGTTGTAATGATGTGCAAATAGTTAAAGTACAAAAGGTAAAATAAATAAAACATAAATATGGGTTGTATTTACAATGGGGTTTGTTATTCACTGGTTGCCCTTTTCTTGTGGCAACAGGTCACAAATATTACTGCTGTGATTGTACACTGTGTTATTTCACCCAATAGATTTGGGAGTTTATCAAAATTGGATTTGTTTTCAAATTCTTTGTGGGTCTGTGTAATCTGAGGGAAATATGTGTCTCTAATATGGTCATACATTTAGCAGGGGGTTAGGAAGTGCAGCTGTTTCCACCTCATTTCACTCTCTCTCTCTCACTCTCTCCAGGCCCGTTTGGAGATCAATGCTCTGAGAGATGTTGTAGCCTCCTACCTGTCATCTGAGAGCCAGTAAGACCCCAAAAACACTCCCTGAGACTGTACTGTACTACATCACTACACACCTATGTATCACATGCACACCTACACTTCACACACACACTGTGCATACTACTGTATACATGTATATATGTTACAGAAACAATCATCGTACCCACGCCTTCTACCAGCCACTCTCTAGTCTACATTACCTGGGGGTACTGTATATTGAAAAGGAAGCGAAAGCAGCACTCCAGCTAGTTTAATCTGTTTTTGTGTGATGGTATGTCTCCTCCTTTGTGTAGTAGAATGTTGGTGTGTGTCGTGTGGTGTGGTGTCAACTGTGTGTATCTTGTTTCAGCGCCAACTTCAAGCAGGCTCTGGAGGCCCTCCCCCAATTACACAGTGGATCAGACCAAAAGTAAGTCATTCATCAAGGGTAATAACGGTTCCATTTGAAATATGGAGCGAATTCAGTGCCAACTTCAAGCAGGCTCTGGAGGCCCTCCCCCAGTTACACAGTGGATCAGACCAAAAGTAAGTCATTCATCAAGGGTAATAACGGTTCCATTTGAAATATGGAGCGAATTCAGTGCCAACTTCAAGCAGGCTCTGGAGGCCCTCCCCCAGTTACACAGTGGAGCAGACCAAAAGTAAGTCATTCATCAAGGGTAATACCGGTTCCATTTAAAATATGGAGCGAATTCAGTGCCAACTTCAAGCAGGTTCTGGAGGCCCTCCCCCAGTTACACAGTGGAGCAGACCAAAAGTAAGTCATTCATCAAGGGTAATACCGCTTCCAGTTCAAATATGGAGACATTTCACTTCCATTTAAAATATGGAGCGAATTCAGTGCCAACAGAAACTGTATTTGATTTCATTATTTTTGGATTTGTATTTAGATATTGAATTCATTATTTTTGAGTTTGTAATGGACAAATTGAGTCATTGAAATTTATAAATTGAACTTGTATTTCATGATTTTAAACCAATTTAATTAATATTGCATTCAGTTTTAAAATTCAATTTAATTGAATATTACAATTCTATATTTATATATTCAGTTTCAATATGGTAAATATTACATTCATTGCCCTGGTATCAAGTTTATAAACTAATTTCAAGTTTACCAAAGTTTCAAACACTCAACTTCTTAAATGCGTTCGGATTCAGTCTTTAAATTCAGTTCTCTACATTCAGATTCAAAACCAGAGATAACATCCTGGTCAGCAAGGAATGGTCGAAGAGAACAGATAGAATCTTTGTGTTAAACAGATTTCTGAAGCCAATGTGGCATTTTGAATACATTTTCTTCCTATGATTTTGGCTCTAGCGTTTGAGCCGTTTGGGCTATGAGATATTATGACCCAATTCCTGAAAGCTCTCTGGAACACGGTTGTGTATTCCGTTCCCCTTTATGATGCTCAAAGGACTCGTTAGAAGGGAGTGCGACAAAAAATGCAATTTGGCCACAATAACAATATAGTTGAATAGCCATGTCATAGCCCTTTGAAATATAGCTTTTCCACTTTCTAATGAATCTTGCTCTTGTGACTGACTGGATTCGAACCGGGTCTCCTGCATGTCAAAAGACTGTGTTAGCCCACTTACACCAACATCTAATAGGCTAATTTCAGGCTCCAGGGATATTAGTGGTCAGAAATGCACTACAGGACCAAAGGTATGTGGACACTTGCTCTTCAAACATCTCATTCCAAAATCATGGGAATTAATATGGAGTTGGTCCCCCCTTTGCTGCTATAACAGCTTCCACTCTTCTGGCTCGCAGTCGGCATTCCAATTCATCCCAAAGGTGTTCGTTGGGGTTGAGGGCAGGGCTCTGTGTAGGCCAGTCAAGTTTTTACACACCGATCTCGACAAGACATTTCTGTATGGACCTCGCTTTGTGCACAGGGGCATTATCATGCTGAAGCAGGAAAGGGCCTTCCCCAAACTGTTGCCACAAAGTTGGAAGCACATAATCATCTAGAATGTCATTGTGTACTGTAGCGTTAAGATTTCCCTTCACTGGAACTAAGGGGCCTAGCCCGAACTATGAAAAACAGCCACATACTATTATTCTTCCTCTACCAAACTTCACAGTTCGCACTATGCATTGGGGCAGGTAGCATTCTCCTGGAATCCGCCAAACCCAGATTTGTCCACTGGACTGCCAGATGGTGAAGCGTGATTCATCACAAAAGAGAACACATTTCCACTGCTCCAGAGTCCAATGGCGGCGAGCTTTACACCACTCCAGTCGATGCCTGGCTGCTTCGGCCTTGGAAACCCATTTCATGAAGCTCCAGATGAACAGTTCCTGTGCTGACGTTGCTTCCAGAGGCAGTTTGGAATTCGGTAGTGAGTGTTGCAACTGAGGACAGACTATTTTTGTGCACTACCCGCTTCAGCACTCAGTACAACATAACTTGCAGGTCTCTTGAGAAGGTACTCATCATGCAAGCATGCTCCCTAAACCACCTGTTGCACTTCACCCTCCCTTTGACCTCCTCCTCCTCGAAGAGACCCATTTAAGTCACATAACCAATACCTAGGTTTGCCAGAGACTTTAAACTAACAAGCTGTCATTGTAAATAAGATTGTGTTCTTAACTGACTTGCCTAGTTAAATAAAGGTAATGTAATATATATACAGTGCCTTGCGAAAGTATTCGGCCCCCTTGAACTTTGCGACCTTTTGCCACATTTCAGGCTTCAAACATAAAGATATAAAACTGTATTTTTTTGTGAAGAATCAACAACAAGTGGGACACAATCATGAAGTGGAACAACATTTATTGGATATTTCAAACTTTTTTAACAAATCAAAAACTGAAGAATTGGGCGTGCAAAATTATTCAGCCCCTTTACTTTTAGTGCAGCAAACTCTCTCCAGAAGTTCAGTGAGGATCTCTGAATGATCCAATGTTGACCTAAATGACTAATGATGATAAATACAATCCACCTGTGTGTAATCAAGTCTCCGTATAAATGCACCTGCACTGTGATAGTCTCAGAGGTCCGTTAAAAGCGCAGAGAGCATCATGAAGAACAAGGAACACACCAGGCAGGTCCGAGATACTGTTGTGAAGAAGTTTAAAGCCGGATTTGGATACAAAAAGATTTCCCAAGCTTTAAACATCCCAAGGAGCACTGTGCAAGCGATAATATTGAAATGGAAGGAGTATCAGACCACTGCAAATCTACCAAGACCTGGCCGTCCCTCTAAACTTTCAGCTCATACAAGGAGAAGACTGATCAGAGATGCAGCCAAGAGGCCCATGATCAGTATGGATGAACTGCAGAGATCTACAGCTGAGGTGGGAGACTCTGTCCATAGGACAACAATCAGTCGTATATTGCACAAATCTGGCCTTTATGGAAGAGTGGCAAGAAGAAAGCCATTTCTTAAAGATATCCATAAAAAGTGTCGTTTAAAGTTTACCACAAGCCACCTGGGAGACACACCAAACATGTGAAAGAAGGTGCTCTGGTCAGATGAAACCAAAATTGAACTTTTTGGCAACAATGCAAAACGTTATGTTTGGCGTAAAAGCAACACAGCTCATCACCCTGAACACACCATCCCCACTGTCAAACATGGTGGTGGCAGCATCATGGTTTGGGCCTGCTTTTCTTCAGCAGGGACAGGGAAGATGGTTAAAATTGATGGGAAGATGGATGGAGCCAAATACAGGACCATTCTGGAAGAAAACCTGATGGAGTCTGCAAAAGACCTGAGACTGGGACGGAGATTTGTCTTCCAACAAGACAATGATCCAAAGCATAAAGTAAAATCTACAATGGAATGGTTCAAAAATAAACATATCCAGGTGTTAGAATGGCCAAGTCAAAGTCCAGACCTGAATCCAATCGAAAATCTGTGGAAAGAACTGAAAACTGCTGTTCACAAATGCTCTCCATCCAACCTCAGAGCTCGAGCTGTTTTGCGAGGAGGAATGGGAAAAATGTCAGTCTCTCGATGTGCAAAACTGATAGAGACATACCCCAAGCGACTTACAGCTGTAATCGCAGCAAAAGGTGGCGCTACAAAGTATTAACTTAAGGGGGCTGAATAATTTTGCACGCCCAATTTTTCAGTTTTTGATTTGTTCAAAAAGTTTGAAATATCCAATAAATGTCGTTCCACTTCATGATTGTGTCCCACTTGTTGTTGATTCTTCACAAAAAAATACGGTTTTATATCTTTGTTTGAAGCCTGAAATGTGGCAAAAGGTCGCAAAGTTCAAGGGGGCCGAATACTTTCTCGTAAGGCACTGTGTATATATGTGTATATATATATATATATATATATATATATATATATATATATATATAATATATATATTTAAATGAACACAAACTAACACATGTCAAACTAACAGGTCTTCAGGTCTCAGGCGTAGAGGTCTATCAGAGAATCACCAGCAGCAAGAGCGACATCATTGATATATACAGAGAAAAGAGTCAGCTCGAGCATTGAACCCTGTGGCAGCCCCATAGAGACTGCCAGAGGTCCGGACAACAGGCCCTCCAATTTTACACACTGAACTCTATCTGAGAAGTAGCTGGTGAACCAGGCGAGGCAGTCATTTGAGAAACCAAGGCTATTGAGCCGATAAGAATGCAGTGATTGTCAGAGTCGAAAGCCTTGGCCAGGTCGATGAAGACGGCTGCACAGTACTGTCTTTTATCTATGGTGGTTATGATATTGTTTAGGACCTTGAGCGTGGCTGAGGTGCACCCATGACCAGCTCGGAAACCAGATGGCATAGTGGAGATGGTACGGTGGGATTCGAAATGGTCGGTGATCTGTTTATTAACTTGGCTTTCGAAGACTTTAGAAAGGCAGGGCAGGATGGATATAGGTCTGTAACAGTTTGGGTCTAGACTGTCTCCCCCTTTGAAGAGGGGGATGACTGCGGCCGTTTTCCATACTTTAGGAATCTCAGACGATACGGAAGAGAGGTTGAACAGGCTAGTAATTGGGGTTGCAATAATGGCGGCAGATACTTTTAGGAAGAGGGTCCAGATTGTCTAGCCCAGCTGATTTGTAGGGATCCAGATTTTGCACCTCCTTCAGAACATCAGCTATCTGGATTTGGGTGAAGGAGAAGTGGGTTGGGGGGGGGGGCTTGGGCAAGTTGCTGCAGGGGGTGCTGAGATGTTGGCCGGGGTAGGGGTAGCCAGGTGGAAAGCATGGCCAGCCTAAAAAATGCTTATTGAAATTCTCGATTATCATAGATTTATTGGTGGTGACAGCGTTTCCTAGCCTCAGTGCAGTGGCAGCTGGGAGGAGGTTCTCCATGGACTTTACAGTGTCCCAAAACCTTTTGGAATTAGTGCTACTGGATGTAAATTTATGTTTGAAAAAGCTAGCCTTAGCTTTCCGAACTGACTTTTTATATTGTTTCCTGACTTCCCTGAAAAGTTGTGTCGCGGTACGCTACAGGATGTTTTTGTGCTGGTCATGGGCAGTCAAGTCTGGAGTGAACCAAGGGCTGTATCTGTTCTTAGTTTTTAAAAAAATTAATGGGCATGCTTATTTAAGACGATGAGGAAAGCACTTTTAAAGAACAACCAGGCATCCTCTACTGACTTGAAGTGAAGTGTTTTAGGGAGCGTTTGACAGTGATGAGGAGTGGTCGTTTGACTGCTGGCCCATTGCGGACGCAGGCAATGAGGCAGTGATCGCTGAGATCCTGGTTGAAGACAGCAGAGCTGTATTTGGAGGGCAAGTTGGTTAGGATGATATCTATGAGGGTGCCCATGTTTACGGGTTTAGGGTTGTACCTGGTAGGTTCCTTGATAATTTGTTTGAGATTGAGGGCATCTAGCTTAGATAGTAGGACGGCCGGGGTGCTAAACATTTCCCAGTTTAGGTCACCTAACAGTACGAACTCTGAAGATAGATGGGGGGCAATCCATTCACATATGGTGTCCAGAGCACAGCTGGGGGCTGAGGGGGTCTATAACACGCGGCAACAGTAAGAGACTTATTTCTGGAAAGGTGGATTTTTAAAAGTAGAAGCTTGAATTGTTTGGGCGCAGACCTGGATAGCATGACAGAACGCTGCAGGCTATCTCTGCAGTAGATTGCAATTCCGCCCCCTTTGGCAGTTTCTTGATGGAAAATGTTGTAGTTGGGGATGGAAATTTCAGACTTTTTGGTGGCCTTCCTAAGCCAGGATTCAGACACGGCTACGACATCAGTGTTGGCGGAGTGTGCTAAAGCAGTGAATAAGACAAATTTAGGGAGGGGGCTTCTGATAATAACATGCATGAGACAAAGGCTTTTACGGTTACAGAAGTCAACAAATGAGAGCGCCTGGGGAATAGGTGTGATGCTGGGGGCTACAGGGCCTGGGTTAACCTCTACACCACCAGAGGAACAGAGGAGGAGTAGGATAAGGGTACGGCTAAAGGCTATGAGAACTGGTCGTCTAGTGCGTTGGGAACAGAGAATTAAAGGGGCAGATTTCTGGGCGTGGTAGAATAGATTCAGGGCATAATGTACAAACAAGGATATGGTAGGATGTGAGTACAGTGGGGGTAAACCTAGGCATTGAGTGACTATGTTTGCATCTCTAGAGACATCAGCTCAGCCAGGTGAGGTCTCCCCATTTGTGGGGGTATGTGACAAAAGAGCTATCTAAGGCATGTTGAGCTGGACTAGGGGCTCTACAGTGAAATAAAACAATAACTATCCAAAACAGCAGTAGACAAGGCATATTGACATTAGAGAAAGGCATGTGTAGCGAAGTGACCATAGGGTCCAATGAGCAGCAATAGGTGAGTCCGGGAGCCGTTTGGTAGTCGCTACTATGCTAGGCGAGCGGGAGGCACGGCGTTCAGAAAGCTAGCGTGCCGTTGCTAGCAGAAGGGTGTTTCTGCGACATCGCAACGGAAAAGCCTGTTGAAACCACATCGGACGATTACGTCGACAGACCAAGTCGCGATGGAATGGTGGGGCTCCGTGTCGGCAATAAAGGGTCCAGGCCAATTGGCAGAAGAGGTATTGTAGCCCACGAATTAGCGAGTATACCTATTCAGCTAGCCAGGAGATGGGCCTAGCTCGAGGCTAGTTCGAGGATAGCGCAAGGCCAACTGTTGCTTGCTTCGGGACAGAGGCGTTAGCCAGCAGTAGCCACTTGGTTGTGGCTAGCTAGCTGCGATGATCCAGTGTAATGGCCCTTGCGGCAGGAATCTGGTGATGTGGTGGAGAAAAGCAGTCTGATATGCTCTGGGTTGATATCGCGCTGTGCAGACTGGCAGGTATTGACCGAGCTAAAGCTGGCTGGTGTCCGGGCTAAAGGTGAAGAGAGCTAGCCGTGGCCAACAGTGACTAGTAGCTAGTTAGCAGGCTAGCTTCTGATTGAGGTTCCAGTTATAACATCTAAAAATAGCAGATCTGTAACACACTGGGTGAGGCGAGTTGCAGGAAAGTATATTTAGATCGTAGGCGGGAAGTGAGATTAAAATATATACAAAAAATAACTGATAAAATGACTATTTACATGGGACAAGACAAACACACGTCCGACTGCTACCCCATCTTGGATACATAGCGCGATGGGTTGGTATGCTACAGGAAGGTGGTCGCGTGTGTTTTCGAGGTCGAAGTCCTGAGTTTGAGTTTGAGTTTCCTTATGAGCTGAATCAGGGGGACATGGTACTCCCTAATCAAGCTAGACTGTGATCTACAGTTGCGCTTAGCCCAACCGCTCAGCCCAACTGCAGTTGTAGAAGGCCTTTTTCAATAGTGCGGCAGGTTAGAATGCTTCAGGAGGGCGGTCACGTGTGTTTGCGAGGCAGAGGTCCTGAGTTCAAGTCTCGGTATAAGCTGAATCAGGGGGAATCAGTACTTGCTAAGCAAGCGGCCTTTACATAACTTCCTGATCACTTCCCTAAGTGCTTAAGCACATTTTTGTATTGTTTTATTTAACCTTGATTTAAGCAGGGAAATCTCATTGAGACCAATGCCTCTTTTCCAAGGAAGCCCTGCATGTACACAATCCGACTAATTTGCAACATTTACAAAATACTCTATCATCAACTTACAAATCGCAGTTATAAAAAACAAGGCTGTGGCTATTGATCTGACTTTTTCAGGTTCTGCGCATGTGTAAAATGCAGGGCACCCTTTTAACCTGCAGAGAATAGGCTACTCAGACGAATGGTGCTCGTTTGGTACAGTTAGATCAAGTAGAATCAATGTCTGCAAGATCACAATGTTCACAGTATTCTACATAACAGAACCAAATATAATAGCATAGTTTAATGTTACTGTAAGACGAAAACACCAATTGTGAATGTATAATTCTTCAAGTTTTACCCATAGTAACCATTTGATCTCAATCAGTTTCATGGGGATATGCTTTAAGATCTTGAGTTATACCGTGTTAGTTCAAAGTAACCTACACTGTTGTTTTGAATGATGTACAGTGAGCGAATTTAAGAGCAGATGTGTTAGTAACAAAGTAGCCTACCTTTGTACTCTAGAAGTTGGAAGTTTACATAGACTTAGGTTGGAGTCATTAAAACTTGTTTTTCAACCACTCCACAAATGTCTTGTTAACAAACTTTAGTTTTGGCAAGTCGGTTAGGACATCTACTTTGTGCATGACAGAAGTAATTTTTCCAACAATTGTTTACACACAAAAGATTACTTATAATTCACTGTATCATAATTCCAGTGGGTCAGAAGTTTACATACACTAAGTGCCTTTAAACAGCTTGGATAAAAAGATTGAGGGGGCTGTTTTGTTAGACTTCAGTGCAGCTTTTGACAATATCGATCATCATCATCTGCTGCTGGAAAAACGTATGTGTTATGGCTTTACACCCCCTACTATATTGTGGGTAAAGAGTTACCTGTCTAACAGAACATAGAGGGTGTTCTTTAATGGAAGTCTCCCCAACATAATCAATCTTGGCTAATGACATGCCACTGCTTTGAGTAAAGCCAGTGTGTCTATGTATGCGGATGACTCAACGATATACACATCAGCTACCACAGTGACTGAAATTACTGCAACACTTAACAAAAAGCTGCAGTTAGTTTCAGAATGGGTGGCAAGGAATACGTTTCAACCTAAATCTTTAAAAAACTAAAAGCATTGTATTTGGAACGAATTATTCACTAAACCCTAAACAACTAAATTGTGTAATTAATAATGTGGAAATTGAGCAAGTTGAGGTAGCTAAACTGCTTGGAGTAACCCTGGATCGTAAACTGTCATGGTCAAAACATGTTGATACAACAGTAGTTAAGATGGGGAGAAGTCTGTCCATAATAAAGCGCTACTCTGCCAACACTGTCAACAAGGCAGGACCTACAGACCCTAGTTTTGTCACATCTGGACTACTGTTCAGTCGTGTGGTCAGGTGTCACAAAGAGAGACTTAGGAAATTTGCCAGCGCTGCTGGTCCTCAAATGTACACGGAAAGCTAACATTAATGATATGCATGGCAATCTCTCATGGCTTGAAGTGGAGGAGAGATTGACTTCATCACTACTTGTTTTTGTAAGGAGTGTTGACATTCTGAATGCACCGAGCTGTCTGTTTTAAACTACTAGCACACAGCTCTGACACCCATGCATACTCTAGAAGACATGCCACCAGAGGTCTCTTCATAATCCCCAAGTCCAGAACAGACTATGGGAGGTGCACAGTACTACATAGAGTCATGACTAAATGGAATTCTAATCCACATCAGCTAACTGATGCAAGCAGTAGAATCAGGGGGGGGATAGAAGTACACCTTATGGAACGGCAGGGACTGTGGAGTGACACACACACAGGTACAGACACACGCATACACACACAAGTACATTGTAATATTATTGTGACACACAACGCACACGCACTCTACACACACACGTACATTGTAATATTGTTGTGTAGTGGTATCATACATTTTGTGTTGTGGATATGTGGTGGTGTGACAGTGTTATATGATGTACTGTTTTAGCTTTTGTTTTATGTGTAATACAAGTTTTAATGTGTTTGGAGTAGCTGTTGCCTTGGAAGCAGCTAATGGGGATCCCTAATAAAATACAAATACAAATAGTTTATTAACTTGATACACAGACAATGACTGCAATATTTACCATATTGAAGCAGAATGCATAAATATTAAAGATGCACTATGCAGATATCGCTCTGACATTTCCTGGTTGCTGAAATACTAATAGTTTGCCTAATTTCAGTTTGACAAAACAAGCAAGTATAGTGTAGAGAGTCATTGTACCATCCGCTGTGAAATATTTTTTCCATAACCAACAATATTGTATTTTCAACTGTTTGAAGCAACCATAAAACCATAAGTAAAATACGCAAAAATGAAACGTAAGAACAGGAAGCATAGAAAAAACACACGTGGAACCGATCTACCGCTTCTTAGACTTGCTTTGAATGAGAATGATCTATAACTCACATTTCTATGTAAATTTGGTCGGGTCGCCTAAAAAGATCGCCCAAATACAAAAGTTTGGACACGCATACTCATTCCTGGGTTTTTCTTTATTTTTGATATTTTCTACATTGTAGAATAATAGTGAAGACATCCAAACTATGAAATAACACATATGGAATCATGTAGTAACCAAAAAAGTGTTAAACAAATCAAAATATATTTTATATTTGAAATTCTTCAAAGTAGCCACCCTTTGCCTTGATGACCGCTTTGCTCACTCCTGGCATTCTCTCAACCAGCTGCATGAGGTAATGCATTTCAATTAACAGGTGTTCCTTGTTAAAAGATTATTTCCTTCTTAATGCGTTTGAGCCAATCAGTTGTGTTGTGATGAGGTAGGGGTGGTATACAGAAGATAACCCTATTTGGTAAAAGACCAAGACCATATTATGGCAAGAACAGAGCAAATAAGCAAAGAGAAATGACAGTCCATCATTACTTTAAGACATGAAGGTCAGTCAATCATTTCAAGAACTTTAAAAGAACCCATCAAGCGCTGTGATGAAACTGGCTCTGATGAGGACTGCCACAGGAAAGGAAGACCCAATGTTACCTTTGTTGCAGAGGATAAGTTCAGCCTCAGAAATTGCAGCCCAAATAAATGCTTCACAGAGGTCAAGTAACAGACATCTCAACATCAACTGTTCAGGGGGAGACTGCGTGAATCAGGCCTTCATGGTAGAATTGCCAAGAAACCCTTACTAAAGGACACCAATAATAAGAAGAGACTGGCTTGGGCCAAAAACACAAGCAATGGACATTAGACTGGTGGAAATCTGTCCTTTGGTCTGATGAGTCCAAATTTGAGATTTTTGGTTCCAACTGCCGTGTCTTTGTGAGACGCAGAGAAGGTGAACGGACGATCTCCACATGTGTGGTTCCCACCGTGAAGCATGGAGGGGGAGGTGTGATGTTGTGGGGCTGCTTTGCTGGTGACACTGTTTGGGATTTATTTAGAATTCATTGCACACTTAACCAGCATGGCTACCACAGCATTCTGCAATGATACCCATTCCATCTGGTTTGGCTTAGTGGGTCTTTCATTTGTTTTTCAACAGGAAAATGACCCAACACACCTCCAGGCTGTGTAAGGATGTTTTGACCAACAAGGAGTGTGATGGAGTGCTGCATCAGATGACCTGGCCTCTAAAATCACCCGACCTCAACCTAATTGAGATGGTTTGGGATGAGTTGGACCGCAGAGAGAAGGAAAAGCAACCAACAAGTGCTCAGCATATGTGGGAACTCCTGTTGGAAAAGCATTCCAAGTGAAGCTGGTTGAGAGAATGCCAAGCGTGTGCAAATCTGTCATCAAGGCAAAGGGTGGCTACTTTGAAGAATCTAAAATGTAACATATTTTTAGATTTGTTGAACACTTTGGTGACTACATGATTCCATATGTGTTATTTAATCATTTTGATATCTTCATTATTATTCTACAATGTAGAAAATTGTTTTAAAAACTAAAAAAACTTGAATGAATAAGTGTCCAAACTTTTGACTGGCACTGTACATATTGTAGCTTTGAATTTGAATATTCAATCAAATTTAAATATAATTTAAAAACTGAATGCAATTTTCAGTCAATTCAGTTTCAGATCCTGAAATAGAAGTTTAATTTATGAATTCAATTATTCAATTTGTGCATTAGAAATTCAAAAATATTGAATTCAAAAACAGTTTTGGTTGGTACTGAAATATCTCCAGTTGCACCCTCATTTAATATCATGATTCTACCTCTTTCTTTCCCTGCTTCCATCTCTTTTTTTTCGTTCTTTCTCTCTGTCTGTCTCTCTGTCTGTAGGTTTCTCGAGGAGTTGCTAAATAGGTTTAAGAGCAGTATGCAGCTCCAACTCACCTGTTTCCAGCCCTCTAATGTCCAGCCTGTCAAGAGATGAGCCAAACGTCTGTACGTCTCTTCAACATTAATATAATGGCATTATAGTATCTCTATCTATCAAATAATTTGCAATGCCTATTTACTTGTCTCGATAAGCTTTCACAGCCTTTTGTTCAATTGTTATAAGATCTATAGTAGACTGGAAATTTGCCTTTTCTCACACTAATCACATTTTTTATCTTAGATATGTACACTAATTTGCTGAGGGGCAATTCCACGGCAATGGAATTACGCTTTTTTCACCTTAAAATCTATGCCAAAAAAAACATTTATTTCAAAACTTAAACAAACTCTACTACTCTTTGCACAGGGATGACTTTCAACAATCCACTGAAAAAATATACAAATTTAGTGGAAGAACATTCCAGATGCAAACTTTGGTAACAGAATTGTGGTAAAATCTCCCTCAGGCTTTTATGCGGCAATGTTTTCCAAAAACCCAGTTAAATATCTGCTCCTAATTAAGATTGAAAGACGTCTGCAGAAATCACCTATGAAATGACACCTTGAGTTTGATCAAATCTATTTTTGTTATTGAAATACAGTAAGTGAAGTGGATTTACACCTGGTTACAGAATTAAAGTAAAGAACAAACTAATGTCATGTCTGGAATACACTGCCATCAGACACACATAACTGCACCACATATCACACTTTCACAAAATGCTTGAAGACATGGCTAAAGGTCAATCAGATTTGTGAACATGGTCCCTAGCTGTGTGTTGCCACTCCATGTTGTCTGTTGTCTGTAGCTTGTGAGGTGTGGAAACACTTTGTTGCTTTTATGAATTTTGTCTTGCTGCTTTTTGTTTTATGCTGCTCTGTCTGTATGCTATGTCTTGCTTGTTCTATGTTGCTATTGTCTATATTGTAATTGTTTTTAATAACCTGCCCAGGGACTGCGGTTGAAAATTAGCCGGTTGGCTAAAACCGGCACTTTTACTGAAATGTTGATTAATGTGCACTGTCCCTGTAAAAATAAAAATGAACTCAAACTCAAACTCATGGGTCCCTGATCTGTACTATACAGAAATGCATAATTATGGATTTGAATGTCATTCACCTAATGTTTCACAAGTTTGGACATCACAGTACAGCACAATAAAGCACAGCAGAGTAGAGTATAGTTAAGTACATACAGTACATTCTTAACTGACTTGCTTAGTTAAATAAAGGTTAAAACATCCAACCACATAAATACTGCAAAACCGCAACCATCCACCTACAACCGAATCTGTCCTATATTTTTTTACAGCCAGTATGGAATTAGCAGAGACCACTCCTCTTGCTGTCTATCTTGCAGAACGGTTCACAACTTCCTACCCTACCCCACTCTACTAACACCCCATCCCTGTCTAACTGGCCCTACCTTATACTAGTGCCAGACTATGTGTGAGCTGTGAGTGCAATGATCTCCTGAATTGATGCAGTGGCTAATCTATGGCTGGGGTTCTACCGTCTATGGGACAGAGATGTCTCTCTAACGTTCACTCATTCACTGTCTCTGCACAACCTTCTATGGGACAAGCCTAATCAAGGTCAAGGACACTGTATGGTCTGAGTGAGGGGTTGGGTAGGGTGTGAGTAGATATGACAATGGCAGCAATGTGTAATAAACCATTCAATAAGGTAGTATGTTACAGTGATAAGGTGAAAAGTGACAGGTCACAAGAACAGAATCAATTTAAATGTGTATTTTAATTGGCAGGTCTTTTAATTTGAGGACAGAACAGCACTGAAACATTTTCAGACAAATTCCACATATAACACATAATGACACACCTGCAGTTTCTTTATGAACATTCAGAGAGCTGTTGGCTGGCTCTGCCATATTTCTTAGGAGGAGAGAGTAGAGACAGTCCTGCCTCTAAAACCAGCCTAGCCAAAAGGGACTGGATGCTGATTGGAGAATATTATAATTAGCATGATTCTACAGTAGAGGGACTGCCCAGATTAACCATGTAATTACTCTGGGTCTTTCCATCAAAAAGAACCCATGAGCACCAAAACATTAAGTTTATAGGACCATATAAGATTGAGTGTCAAATGAAAGTGAAGAGTCAATATTATTGGCAAATTAAGTCATAGATACCTTTTTCAGCCATTTTCCATCTTAAAAATGAGGCATAAGTAAATGCTTTGATTTCTGGATAAACAGATGGAAAAGGGGTCTTAAAAACAACATCTATCAGAAAAAGTCTTAAAATGTATTATAAATACATCAAAACACAATAATGTTGATGTAAATTACCCTGCCAACTAATATCAACACTTATATTTAGTTTTGGAGGAATTGTTTTCCCGTCTTTAATTTGAAGAAATATTGCCTTGTAATTCTGTTACCAAATACCCACATACTGTATCATCAATTATAGTGATTTTACTGATATCAATTTTGTTCATGAATTATTAAGTGATTAAAACTCAAAAACAATTACAAAAACATCTAACAGAATTACAGCAACTGAATTGACTACAATGGGAAATCTCAATAGTCACAAACCACAGTTGGGAGCCCTGCTACTGTCATTCCTTCCACTGGCATACTGTTATATTCAGCAACCCCTTCCTCCCTTTGCCTCTCTCTCTCATCTGAAGTTATGTCACCTCTCCCAGCTCTTACTGACACCTACCCATCAGCCCCCTCAATTTTTAATTGACTGTAACCAGCAGCCTCACTCACTGAGCACTGACCGACACGAGACGTCCATGGACGTTGAAAAGTAGTTGAAAGTTGGTCAGTCCACCCTGGCCTTGATGTTAACGACAGATGGAAGGGACCAAATCTGAATCTATCATTGACGTACAGTGGGGCAAAAAAGTATTTAGTCAGCCACCAATTGTGCAAGTTCTCCCACTTAAAAAGATGAGAGAGGCCTGTAATTTTCATCATAGGTACACTTCAACTATGACAGACAAAATTAGAAAAAAAAATCCAGAAAATCACATTGTAGGATTTATAATGAATTTATTTGCAAATTATGGTGGAAAATAAGTATTTGGTCAATAACAAAAGTTTATCTCAATACTTTGTTATATACCCTTTGTTGGCAATGACAGAGGTCAAAAGTTTTCTGTAAGTCTTCACAAGCTTTTCACACACTGTTGCTGGTATTTTGGCCCATTCCTCCATGCAGATCTCCTCTAGAGCAGAGATGTTTTGGGGCTGTTGCTGGGCAACACAGACTTTCAACTCCCTCCAAAGATTTTCTATGGGGTTGAGATCTGGAGACTGGCTAGGCCACTCCAGGACCTTGAAATGCTTCTTACGAAGCTACTCCTTCATTGCCCGGGCGGTGTGTTTGGGATCATTGTCATGCTGAAAGACCCAGCCACGACCCAGCCGCGTGATTCATCACTCCAGAGAACACGTTTCCACTGCTCCAGAGTCCAATAGCGGCAAGCTTGGCATTGCGCATGGTGATCTTAGGCTTGTGTCTGGCTGCTCAGCCATGATAACCCATTTCATGATGCTCCCAACGAACAGTTCTTCTGCTGAATTTGCTTCCAGGGACGGTTTGGAACTCGATAGTGAGTGTTGCAACCAAGGACAGATGATTTTGACAAGCTTCAGCACTTGCCGGTACTGTTCTGTGAGCTTGTGTGGCCTACCACTTTGCAGCTGAGCCGTTATTGCTCCTAGACCTTTTCACTTTTTCACAATAACAGCACTTACAGTTGACCAGGGCAGCTCTAGCAGGGCAGACATGTTACGAACTGACTTGTTGGAAAAGTAGCATCCTATGACGGTGCCACATTGAAAGTCAATGAGCTCTTCAGTACAGGCCAATCTCCTGTCAGTGTTTGTCTATGGAGATTGCATGGCTCTGTACTAATTTTTATACACCTGTCAGCATGGGTGTGGCTGAAATAGCCGAATCCAAGAATTTAGCCGCTAATCTAACCAAAAATTATAATAAAATATGAGATTGAAATGTTCTTATCGACAAAACAAACCCAAAAATGTGCTAATCTTCTCATTGCCACTATCAACTGATCGAGAAAAAGCTAAGCCAAATTGCATCGTGTGAGCTACATTATCAACAGCAGCACCATAACCCCATGCCAGGCAGGGGAAATTTCATCAGCAGCACCATAACCCCAGGCCAGGCAGGGGACATTTCATCAGCAGCACCATAACCCCAGGCAGGGGACATTATCATCAGCGGCACCATAACCCCAGGCCAGGCAGGGGACATTATCATCAGCAGAACCATAACCCCAGGCAGGGGACATGATCATCAGCAGCACCATACCCCCAGGCCAGGCAAGGGACATTATCATCAGCAGCACCATAACCCCAGGCCAGGCAGGGGACATTATCATCAGCAGAACCATAACCCCAGGCCAGGCAGGGGACATTTCATCAGCAGCACCATAACCCCAGGCAGGGGACATTATCATCAGCAGAACCATAACCCCAGGCGAGGCAGGGGAAAAGCCATTTAGACTGCGGTTGTTTTGATTCTCTCTTCTTTCTGGTCTGTTCTAAACTTAGTGTCCACCCACGGATTCATTCACATCAGCAGTATGTTCAAAGCCCTCAGGTCTCATCCTTCCACAACCGGTACTGTTTACACCCGGAGACGTGAGGTGGGGAGGGGAGTTTTTACACCACACTGTTCCATTTGGGACGCAGGTGAAAACATGTTTACATCAATCAAGGTGGATTCTTTGAAATAGGTGATTTTGGTAATAAGGCTGTAATGGGAAGAACCACAGGTTACATAGGGATTGTGTAGGTAGGTGGTGGAACAAATGGTCAAACAAGTTCATTTATTTTCTTTGATCATTCTTATCAGACATCTTATAAACCTGTTGTATGGTGTCTCATCCTTAAGGGTGGTTCAACTCTGTCCTTCCTTACAATGGTACACCTGTTCACTAATGGTTGTTATACATATCAGTGTAATTTAGAAGACTTTTTAATCTATAACCATTTCCCCCCCAAAATATAGTACATTGTTACTATTACATATATTACAGCATATTACAATTGAAAGTACTACCCAGTCTTATTTACTTTATCAGTACTACCCAGTCTTGTTTACTCTATCAGTCAGCCAGTGATTGAGAATTCTACTCAGGGTTTTTCACTGTTCTTCCATGGAAATTGAAATGTAGTCAGCGCATGTAGAGGCACCCCAGGAAACACTTGTATCAGTTCTAAACGCTAAGGCTCTTAGGGCCCCGTTGGGATGGAAAGAGTGGCCAACCTCTTCCTCTTCCCCCTGGTGATGTCATCACACATTGTTTATGACAGCGTTCTCCTGTGAGTGTGTTTGATTAACCAGCGTCATCCTGCATCTGAACCAGGCTTCCTGTAAACAGACGCACAAAAGCACACACACACACACACACGTAAACACATGCACACATCCGAAGGATGTCACTTCACCACAAATCCCTTGTCTAACATGAGCCCTCTAGCTATTTGATTGAGTGTCTATGTATGTCTCAAAAAATGCAAAATTTTTGCGTTGGTACAATCTTTTATTTTTCTATTACAGAACATGTTCCGTATGTATGACAGACTGAGCTTATTGAAGGGTTCAGCATGCTAGTCAGTGTTTCAGAGTGGTTCAATCTCGCTGAGTTTATCGAAGATTCAGCATGCTAGTCAGTGTTTCAGAGTGGTTCAATCTCGCTGAGTTTATCGAAGATTCAGCATGCTAGTCAGTGTTTCAGAGTGGTTCAATCTCGCTGAGTTTATCGAAGATTCAGCATGCTAGTCAGTGTTTCAGTGTGGTTCAATCTCACTGAGTTTATCGAAGATTCAGCATGCTAGTCAGTGTTTCAGTGTGGTTCAATCTCAGAGGCCGTCTTTGGTCATCTCTATTACAGTATTCCTTATTATTCAGTATTGATGCTGGGAAATCTACATACAGTAGTAGCAACAGTAGTCAGGTAAAATGTCTAACATAGTTACAGAAGAAATTGAGCAAACACAATTAAGTACATAAAAAAACCTGTCAATACAATCACTACAGCTGTCAGTTCTTTTGCTGTCAGAAAGTGGACGTTGAAACACAAAATGTCAATCAAGTTTGAGTCTCTACGGCCAAAGGACGGCTCCCTGAGTTGTTGAAATCAAGTTTGTTCCAAATCAAATTTGGAACATTGATTCCCTCGAGTCCTTACAACACACAAACACATCTACAATATACAACTATCTGTTACAATCTCTTCAGTGGTCCCGGGGTATGTTCCTCCATAGCCTGGCTTGGTTCAATTCAGTCTGGCCTGGCTTGGTTCAGTCTGGCCTGCCTAGGTTCAGTTCAGTCTGGCTTGGTTCAGTTCAACCTGGGTTGGTTCAGTTTGTCTTGGATTGGAGTGGCATAGTTCTGCTTCGGCTTTGAGTGAAATCTGGGATCCAGAGAACAGGGAAACGACTCTCCTCCTCTCCGCAGGCTTTCTCCCATCTCCTCCTCTCCCCATATCCTGCACCGCAGTCTGACTGTGATCAGAGCTGGCCAAATATGTCAGTCCTGCAGGGTGTTGCTATGGTGATGCGTGATGACCCTCTGGTAGTCCTCGGTTAAAGCAGGTGTCATGCTGTGTTCCGTGACCCCTGGGAGGGAGAGGTCGTAGCTGCGGTAGTAGTGTCCGCTGGTCTGCTGGTGCTGGGTGTAGTATAGGAGTTGCCTGGCAAACATGGGCTCCACCTGCAGGGGCGGAGGGGAACAGCAGGGATCAGTACTGGTGTCACTGGGAGCCGGTGGTAATGGGGCATAGACACGGGACGTAGGGGCGCTGAGGGAGCTGCAGCAACCCCTGATAAATACCCCCCCGAAAAATGTTTTTTACTAAATTTATACATTACCGTTCAAAAGTTGAACAACAGTTTTCAGCTGTGCTAACATAATTTCAAAAAGGTTTTCTCATGATCAATTAGCCTTTTAAAATGACAAACTTGGATTAGCTAACACAACGTGCCATTGAAACACAGGAGTGATGTTTTCTGATAACGGGCTCTGTACGCCTATGTAGATATTCCATTAAAAATCAGCCGTTTCCAGCTTCAATAGTCATTTACAACATTAACAATGTCTACACTGTATTTCTGATCAATTTCATGTTATTTTAATGGACAAAAAAAACCAAGGACATTTCGAAGTGACCCCAAACTTTTGAATGGTAGTGTATATACAGTACCAGTCCAAAGGTTGGACATACCTACTCATTCAAGGGTTTTTCTTTTTACTATTTACCACGTTGTAGAATAATAGTGAAGACATCAAAACTATGAAATAACACATATAACACTGTACATAATTCCATTTGTGTTATTTCATAGTTGTGATGTCTTCACTATAATTCTACAATGTAGAAAACAGTCCAAATAAAGAAAAACCCTTGAATGAGTAGGTGTGTCCAAACTTTGGACTGGTACTGTATATTTAACAAAAAAATTGTGCACTAGGCCTTTATTACTCCTGTATTAGGGTAGACAATTACCTGTCATCAGAGCAGTGAAAATGCCAACTTTCTTCTCTTTGCATTGTTGGGAAGGGCCCGTAAGTAAGTGTTTCCCTGTTAGTCTACACCAGTGGTGGAAAAAGTACCCAACTGTCATACTTGAGTATGAGTATAGATCTCTTAATAGAACGTTCCTCAAGTAAAAGTGAAAGTCACCCAGTAAAATACTACTTTAGTAAAAGTCTAAAAGTATTTGGTTCTAAATATACTTAAGTATCAAAAGTAAATGTCAGCTCTAAAATATACTTAAGTATCAAAAGTAGAAATATAAATCATTTCAAAATCCTTATATTAATCAAAGCAGACGACACCATTTTCTTGTTTTAAAAATGTACGATTAGCTAGGGGCACACTCCAACACTCAGATATCATTTACAGATAGCTAGGGGCACACTCCAACACTCAGATATCATTTACAGATAGCTAGGGGCACACCCCAACACTCAGATATAATTTACAGATAGCTAGGGGCACACTCCAACACTCAGATATCATTTACAGATAGCTAGGGGCACACTCCAACACTCAGATATCATTTACAGATAGCTAGGGGCACACTCCAACACTCAGATATCATTTACAGATAGCTAGGGGCACACTCCAACACTCAGATGTCATTTACAGATAGCTAGGGGCACACCCCAACACTCAGATATCATTTACAGATAGCTAGGGGCACACCCCAACACTCAGATATCATTTACAGATAGCTAGGGGCACACCCAAACACTCAGATATCATTTACAGATAGCTAGGGGCACACCCCAACACTCAGATATCATTTACAGATAGCTAGGGGCACACCCAAACACTCAGATATCATTTACAGATAGCTAGGGGCACACCCCAACACTCAGATATCATTTACAGATAGCTAGGGGCACACACCAACACTCAGATATCATTTACAGATAGCTAGGGGCACACCCCAACACTCAGATATCATTTACAGATAGCTAGGGGCACACCCCAACACTCAGATATCATTTACAGATAGCTAGGGGCACACCCCAACACTCAGGTATCATTTACAGATAGCTAGGGGCACACCCCAACACTCAGATATCATTTACAGATAGCTAGGGGCACACTCCAACACTCAGATATCATTTACAGATAGCTAGGGGCACACTCCAACACTCAGATATCATTTACAGATAGCTAGGGGCACACTCCAACACTCAGATATCATTTACAGATAGCTAGGGGCACACCCCAACACTCAGATATCATTTACAGATAGCTAGGGGCACACCCCAACACTCAGATATCATTTACAAATGATGCATTTGTGTTTAGTGAGTCAGAGTCAGTAGGGATGCCACGTGTTATCTTGATAAGTGTGTCAATTGGACCATTTTCCTGTCCTGCTAAGCATTCATCATGTAACGAGTACTTTTGAGTGTCAGGGAAATGTATGCTGTAAAAAGTACATTATTTTCTTTAGGAATGTAGTGAAGTAAAAGTGAAAGTTGTCAAAAATATAAAAAGTAAAGTACAGATTTCCAAAAAACGACTTAAGATGTACTTTAAAGTATTTTTACTTATGTACTTTACACCACTGGTCTACACCTATTGTTTACGAAGCATGTGACAAATACAGTTTGATTTTAGTAGAATGGAGGGAGGTTAGGGGGTGGAAAGAGGGCCAGGTTTAGGGGATGGGGTTTGGGTAAAGTAGAGAGAGTGGCTGAATACAGGTAGTAGAGGTCATATTAATATTAGGTGATAGTTATATACTGTACCTGTACAGTGAGGGTCCTCCTCTGTCTCTGTGGGTCCAGACACTCGTCTCCAAAACTCAGCAGCACCTGGAGACGTGGAGGGGGCCGGCCGTGGAGGGCATAGCCCTGCAGCTCTGGTAGACAGAGAAATAAGTGGTTAATAGGGTCTAGATGGTTAAGTTAGGTACAGAGGAGAGACGTGGCGGGCATAGCCCTGCAGCTCTGAGACAAACAGGGAGGGAGGTGAGGTGAGGTGGAAATGGTTAGATTAGGTACAGAGGAGAGACGTGGTGGGCATAGCCCCGCAGCTCTGAGACAAACAGGGAGGGAGGGAGGTGAGGTGGAAATGGTTAGATTAGGTACAGAGGAGAGACGTGGTGGGCATAGCCCCGCAGCTCTGAGACAAACAGGGAGGGAGGTGAGGTGAGGTGGAGATGGTTAGATTAGGTACAGAGGAGAGACGTGGTGGGCATAGCCCCGCAGCTCTGAGACAAACAGGGAGGGAGGTGAGGTGAGGTGGAGATGGTTAGGTACAGAGGAGAGGTGTGGAGGGGGCCTACTGTGAAGGTCATAGCCCTGCAGCTCCGAGACAAACAGGGAGGGAGAGAGGTGAGGTAGAGATGGATAGGTAGAGAGGACAGATTGCAGGGAGGGAGAAAGAGGGTAGGGTTGTGTATATAGATCGGTTCGCAGGGAGGGGACATTGGGTCGATAAAGGGTTAATACATTTTGGTCAAAGGGAATTCTTATGAGCTGGTGTGGTGGTGAGTTTAGAGGTTGTGTGACTGGATGGAAACCCCTGGTTCTATATGCAAATTAGACCAATCAGGCTGAACACATCTGTGGTAGGTGGGTGGGGATGAGGTCACTACTGTGTGTCATGTGTCATTCTTAAAAGTGTGTGTTGGGGATTATGGAGGTAATCTCGTCATATTTCAAGGAAATGAGGACGTATCTGCTTCCTGTTCATGACCAGGAAACAGCATGACAACAGAGAGTGGTTTGGTTTGCCAGTGAATGTGACACGTGCGTGGGTGCATGCCCGCCTGCCTGCTTGCAGTGTACGTTAACTCACCTGCAAAGTAGTCCTGTGTATGCAGTAGTTTACAGGTGTGTTCTCTCTCCAGCTTGTTGGGTTTATCTCCGTAGGGCGATAACCCTCCCTCCCAGAACACTCTCTCCTGGCACAGCCGACGAGCGTAGAGGCCATCTGGGGCCATCCATAGCAGCACGCCCCTCTCCAGGGTACCACCAGGTGGGCTGGGAGGGCACTCCTCCCCCCTCCCCAGGGCTGGGAGGCTGTCCAGGGGTAGGGGCACCAGGTCTGGACCTCCAGTGGGGGAATAGAGCTTGTCGTCTGGGGAGCAGGGAGTGATGCGACAGCCTTCAGGACTAGAGGTGGTCACCTCCCTCCACAATGAGTCCCGGTAGAACACCGACACATGTAACCGCATATCTGGGGTGGAGGAGGGAGTAATGGTCAGAGCTAACACAATATAATACCAATTACGTGGAACAAAATATATTATTGGCAAGTCATACGTGAAGTAAATAAGTGTGTGTGTACACTGTATATTGTACCTGAGAGTGCCTCGGCTGATCTCATGCTGGTGTCCAGTGTGAAGGAGGAGGGCTGGCCATCAGTAGGGTAGGTGTAGAAGGACCCTGTGATCTGGTACCCTGCAAACACAGAGAGACAGTACCTGAATAAAGGCACTTATTCCAACACACAACAGAACGGCATACACACAAATATCATGGGTCGAATCGACAATCGCGTGAAAAGCAAGTTATTTGAGCAATGTCAAGTTAGCATGTAGGCCCATGTGAACATAACTTCCACCACCTGAATAGCTGGTTGACCCTCACCAACTGGGCCACCTGGTCCACGATACATTTTCTAATTCATAGTGCATAGTCTATCGTCCTAGAACGGAAAATTGCTCTTTACACTCTCTGCACACACTCATATCCTGACTCTTTCATTTACATAATTCCCCCACCGCACATCATCCTGTAAAAAAATAGTTTATTTATTTATACATCTCTACATACATCATTTATAATGTAACTTAGTGTTTATAGTGTAGCTTGTAATTCTTAGCTTACAGTCTACATAGTGTACATACCACATGGATTTGTGTAAACTCTGCTTCTACATACAGTATGTTGTCTGTATATCCTGTTTATTGTGGCTGCACCAATTCACCAAGTCAAATTCCTGTACATGCAAATGTATTTGGTGAATAAAGGTTATTCTGACTACACATCTACACACCCTAAATTACATTCTCTCATACAAACAAACATGGATGCTGTGGTATTGGTGGTATTGGGCCTACCGTTGTCCATGCTGGGGCCCTGGGCCCAGGGTAGGCTGCGTGAGGGGTAGGAACACTGGGCATAGGGCAGCTCAGGGAGCGAGGTCTGCTCTGGAAGATAGTCCCTCATCCAGCCTCGCTCTGCACTGGACATGTACCCAGACATCTACACACATAGAGACAGGGATATACCTCTCAGTCAACCATCACATCTGCACACATAGAGACAGGGATATACCTCTCAGTCAACCATCACATCTGCACACATAGAGACAGGGATATACCTCTCAGTCAACCATCACATCTACACACATAGAGACAGGGATATACCTCTCAGTCAACCATCACATCTACACACATAGAGACAGGGATATACCTCTCAGTCAACCATCACATCTGCACACATAGAGACAGAGATTTGTGCAGCTGTCTCGCTCTCTCTCTCGCACGCACACACACACACACACACATACACACACACACACACACACACGCACGCAGTGTTGGGAGTAGTGAACTACATGTAGTTCAACTAGTAATTTATCTAGTAGTAGCTTAGTGGGAGTTGAACTATGTTCAAATGTAGATAGTGTTTTTAGTAGTTAATTACTTTTTTGCCATGTAGCTAACTACTGGAACTACACACAACTTTTTTTGCCATGTAGCTAACTACTGGAACTACACACAACTTTTTTTGCAAAAAGAAAAGATGGGTGAAGTAGAGAATTTCCTTTCTTTTTTGGCATCAGACATGGCTAATTCTCACTTTAAACACAGTTTGTGTTAAATAGGCTAAATGACACATTCTGTTAATATCTGTCTCCAGAGTGATCTGTCTTGCAATCTGTATTCTATGCCATTTGACATGTAGTTTTGATACTTTTTCACAGTAACTTTAGTTAAACTATATGTTTCTTAAGGGGAGCTTTAGTGTAGCTTAACTTCTTCCAGTGTGAAGTAATTGGTTAACTATATTTCTGAATATCTTCCCCAACACTACACACACACACACACACACACACACACACACACACACACACACACACACACTTGTAATAGTTACCTGAGTCTGTAGGGCGGGGTAGGAGGGGTGCATGGGATAGCTCGGGGGAGTCTGCGGGCTGCCACCATCCTCCTGTTTGGATCCTGATAGCAAGAAATCTGTTACACAGGAGGAATAATTTAAACAAAACACAGACACACACACATTCATTGTGCTCTCAATGTTCATGAGAGAATAATACCTTCATTATTACACATGCACAAGTATAATCAGGACTTTATCCTACAGTTGGCTGTAACTAATTCACAGTGTGTTGTGGTTTGGCAGCCTGATTATCCAGCATACTGATGTGTATTTGTACAGAACTCACTGGCCCCTATCAAAACCCTATCAAAACCCTACCCCCCTATCAAAACCCAATCACTCCCCCCCCCTTACAAAAAACCCATCGGGGCATTCAGTGAGTGGGTGGCATCTCTGTTTCCTACTGAATGGTGGTGTACAGTATATGATAAAAACAAGAAGTTGATTTTATAACTTTCGATAACTTATTTTCATCCTTTTCATTCATACAACTATTATTGCATGTATTGGAATGCCACTTAAATGT
This sequence comes from Oncorhynchus kisutch, assembly GCF_002021735.2. Classification (NCBI taxonomy): domain Eukaryota; kingdom Metazoa; phylum Chordata; class Actinopteri; order Salmoniformes; family Salmonidae; genus Oncorhynchus; species Oncorhynchus kisutch. Next base: position 18,611,287 of record NC_034186.2, on the reverse strand, counting down.
ATAGAATACTGGGTAGAATTGATAGAATTCTAGAATTTATAGAATATAATTATACTGACGTCTCTTGGCGCCCTCGGGTATGATCCGGTAGACTTTGTAGGGGTCTGAGATGTCCAGTTGACTCTTTTCCACGAGCTCTTCGAAATCGTTACTTTTGTTGAGTGCGCACCGCAGGCGCGTCTTCCACGTAGGCGGGTCAGGTTTGTCGATGCCCTCGCGAAACTTGCCCTTAAACAGCGCCCAAGCCTGCAGGAATGTCACACAAAGCTGAGCCGTGAGATATGGGTAACGAATCACCGGTGCAGTTGTGAATGAGTTGAAGACAAGTCCTGTGCTTCTGGGATTTGGCACAACCTACCCAAAGCGCACGAACTGAACTCATCTAATAGTCTAATAGTTCTGTTTGCAACCAACACAACTAAATGTCCAATATTTTGGTCAAGTGTATAATACACATCTCTAACAAATGCAGTACGTAAATGCAATAGCTGAGAGACATTCCGTTGAGGCCCCGTATAATACAGTACCTTGAAGAGAGCGGCATCCTCGTCTCGGTTGTAGTCCTGCTTGCCTGCGTGCTTCCACGGTATCCTAAAGATGCTCTTGTCGTCGTTCTCCCACACGAGGCCTGCGTACTTCCCGGTGTCAACCTGCTCGATCAGCCACGAGCGGAGCTTCCCGTTTCCACAGCTCACTGTAGACATGCCGTAGTCCGAATCCGGATTCATCTCTAGCCAAGAGACACTGTAGACAAGCACTCAGATATTTAGTCTCCAAATGATCCAGCACACATACATTTTCCTAAAAATGTCTGCAAAAATATTATGGCTAGATTTTTTTTATGTCAAATTGCTTGCGTAAACTTGCAGCTCAATTATGTACATTTTATTAAAATAATTAAATAATAGGCTACATTCACTTTTGAAAAAGTTTAATTGGATGTGAACTTATCTTTTGCTGCAGGTAGCCTATATGTTTTAGAGGGAGCAGAGCAAGTGTCCATGACTTACCTCTGAAACTCGAAACCCCTTTGAGTTTTGAAATCAATCAGTCTCGAAAGATCATAATGCAGCGTGACAACTTAATTTAAATCATAGTTGTGGAGTGGGCGGGGCGGGGCGAGTAGAGAGATGTGCACCTGCTACGTTCTGTGAACCTTATCTGCGCAAACCTCCCGTAAACAGCAGGGGGAAGTCCTCACCGGACACCCGCAATCCTGGAAAGTGGGAAAATCTATTCACCGTAGTAGAGAGCAAAACAATTCTTTGAAGTTATATAAACCCATGTAATGGGCTAAATATAAGCATACATCCTGCCAGTGATATTTTATGTTCATGATACAAATCAAGCATACATCCTGCCAGTGATATTTTATGCTCATGACACAAATCGGTTGGCCTAATTCCCTGTCCAAGAAGTGCAATTGATATAGCCTCAAGGATTGGGAAAACTTGATCTCAAATAAGCCTGAAGATGTAAGAAGCATACTGGGTGCCTAATTCTTCAACTAAGGCATATTGCAAAAAAAGTAAGTAGCCTAGGTATAATCATTGTAATTACTAAAGTCATGGGGTAATTATGATTGTAATAAAGAATATTGCCTTCCTGTGGAGAACAAATTGAAATGTAGCTGAGCTTGCAAAGTCATATACCACTTGAAAACAGTAGACACGTTTTGTTTCTTTTTAAATAATATGTCAGAATGGTCAATAAAAAACTATCTTGAAAATACATACAATCAAAATGATGTTGGTCTATAAAGATGCAGTGCTGAGTTTCATATAATAATTACACACAAACCCACACAACACTCACACAACACCCACACAACACTCACACAACACTCACACAACACCCACACAACACTCACACAACACTCACACAACACTCACACAACACCCACACAACACTCACACAACACCCACACAACACTCACACAACACTCACACAACACCCACACAACACTCACACAACACTCACACAACACCCACACAACACTCACACAACACCCACACAACACTCACACAACACCCACACAACACTCACAGAAAGAGGAGCATGTGGAGAGGGGTGAAGGAGATGATCAAATGAGAGGAGTACCTGTGTCTTGGTGTGGATTACATTTAGCCTGCAGTAAAGTATGTTTGCTGTGCTGTCAGATTGATTGCTCTTCCATGTTGCTGTGACAGTTAGGGGGAAAGGAGCCCATGTTGAAGAAGACCCCAATCACACACAGGGACCACTGAGAAATCCCCTTGTGACAGCATTCACATTTGCAAACATGACCCATATCATATTGTTGACAACTTGGAATTTTGCACATTTGCTTCCAGCAAAGTTGGTCGATTTAAAGTTGGTTGACTGTGAATATGGAACTCAAGTCCAGCTCATATCTATGCAGTGAGACAAAGGGATTGGCTGGGCGTTGCGTGAGTGACAGGTGTCTGGCTGGAGACATGGGGTCATGTGTTGCTGGTGCCGTTGCTATGGAGTCACTGATGGTCTGAGACTTTGGCAACAGAAGGGCTCCAATCTCCTCTTCATCGTTGAAAGGGTTCTTCTCGTACCTGTCCTTAAACCATAACCTACACCGCATCCGGAAAGTATTCAGACCCCTTGACTTTTTCCACATTTTGTTCAATTACAACCTTATGGATTAAATACATTTTTGTTCCTCATTAATCTACACACAATACCCCAGAATGACAAAGCAAAAACATATATATTTTTTAAATGTTTGCACATTTATTAAAAATAAAAACAGAAATACCTTATTTACATAAGTATTCAGACCCTTGCTATGAGTCTCAAAATTGAGCTCAGGTGCATTTCCATTGATCATCCTTTCTACAAATTGATTGGTGTCCACTTGTGGTAAATTCAATTGATTGAACATGATTTGGAAAGGCACACACCTGTCTTAATAAGAGCCCAAAGTTGACAGTGCATGTCAGAGTAAAAACTAAGCCATGAGGTTGAAGGAATTGTCCGTAGATTGTTTCGAGGCACAGATCTGGTGAATGGGTAGCAATCAGGGGAGATGGGCCTTGGTCAGGGAGGTGACCAAGAACCTGATGGTCACTCTGACAGAGCTCCAGAGTTCCTCTGTAGAGATGTGAGAACCTTCCAGAAGGACCATCAGTCCTTTATGGTAGAGTTGCCAGACAGAAGCCACTCCTCAGTAAAATGCACACGACAGCCCGATTGACGTGTGCCAAAAGGCACCTAAAGGACTCTCAGACCATGAGAAACAATATTATCTGATCTGATGAAACCAAGATTGACTAGTCAGGATCCAGGGAAAGATGAACGGAGCAAAGTACAGAGAGATCATTGATGAAAACCTGCTCCAGAGCACTCAGTACATCAGACTGGGGTGAATGTTCACCTTCCAACAGGACAACGACCCTAAGCACACAGCCAAGACAACGCAGAAGTGGCTTCAGGACAAGTCTCTGAATGTCCTTGAGTGGCCCAGCCAGAGCCCGGACTTAAACCCGATCTAACATCTCTGGAGAGAACTGAAAATATCTGTGCAGCGACACTCCTCATCGAACCTGACAGAGCTTGAGAGGATCTGCAGAGAAGAATGGGAGAAAGTCCCCAAATGCATGTGTGCCAAGCTTGTAGCGTCATACCCAAGAAGACTCAAGACTGTAATCGCTGCCAAAGGTGCTTCAACAAAGTACTGAGTAAAGGGTATGAATACCTTTTGCTTTGTTATTATGGGGTATTGTTTGTAGATTACTTGTCACGGTCGTCATATGGAGGAGACCAAGGCGCAGCGTCGTAAGTGTACATACTTCTTTAATGAAAGAAAGAACACTGAACAAACTATACAAAACAACAAAACAAACCGTGAAGCTAATATGGCTAGTGCAGACAGGCAACTAAACATAGAATAAGAACCCACAAACTATCCAAGGAATATGGCTACCTAAATATGGTCCCCAATCAGAGACATCGATAAACAGCTGCCTCTGATTGAGAACCAATCTAGGCAACCATAGACATATAAACACCTAGACTTACAAAAACCCCTAGACATACAAAAACCACATGACATACAAAACCCCCTAGACAATACAAAAACTAAACAAACCACCCTCGTCACACCCTGACCTAACCAAAATAATAAAGAAAACAAAGATAACTAAGGTCAGGGCGTGACATTAATGGGGGGGGGGGACACACGATCGGGGGGGGGAACAATTTAATCAATTTTAAAATAACTTCATAACGTAACAAAATGTGGAAAAAGTCAAGGGGTCTGAATACTTTCTTAAGGCACTGTATACTGAGAACAGAGAGAGAGACAGAAGGAAAGAGTGTCACAAGAAAGGACGAGTCTCAAGAGATGGATAGTTGAAAGGAAGCAGAGAGAGACCACGAGGTGGAGATTGATAGAGAGAAGAACCAGGGAGAGTGGAGGACAGTCAACACTCGGGAAGGTGAGAGAGAGATAAAGATGAGAGGAGGAGAGCGAAGGCTCAATAGGTGAGGGAAAGAGAGAAGAAAGAGAGAAAAGACCTGTTGACTCTGACCAGCTAGTCCTCTAGCTGGTGTAGGAACACAATGTCAAGTTAAATGTTATTTGTCACATACACGTGTTTCGTAGATGTTATTGCGGGTATAGTGAAATGCTTGTGTTTCTAGCGCCAACAGTGCAGTAATATCTAACAATACACACAAAGCACACGGCCACACCACGCTCACCCCAGATAACGATGCCACCCAGCCCCGCCCAGTAACAGTCATGATGTACACCACCACCAATGCAACACTACAGGAAACACCTGCCACACTGGGAACACATCAGTCAATCAATGAATGATCAAGTCATCAATACAGTACATCAATTATCATTCATATATTAAAATACCAGCGAACCAGGCATCCCTTCCCTTTGAGGCTGGACTCGTGGATGAATATGATGCGGTCCTTAAAGAACTGGTTTCTGGGGATGGAAAGGAGATAGAAACCCAAACTTTGAGTTTGTTTTAATGTAAACCGTTTAGGGGTTATACTGTAATAAACGTAATGTATATGTAAACCACCCACGCACATTATGTACACACGAGCGTGAGCACACACACACAGAACACACACACAGAACACACACTTACAGGCTTTGTTTGGAGGCATCAGCAGCAGGAAGACAGAGGAGAATGACGAGTTGAACAACACAAGTCAACAATAGACCCAATTATACATTTAGCTATAAGCAATGTGTCAGAATGTTAGCCAACCTGCCTAGTGATAAGGCTCTTTATCATAGTTAGAACTCTCTGTGTGTGTGTGTGTGTGTGTGTGTGTGTGTGTGTGTGTGTGTGTGTGTGTGTGTGTGTGTGGTGAATGTGCACCTGACAGCTGATGGTGAGCCCATGGCCCCAGCAGGCAGAAACTACTCTGTCCCGATATGACTGCACCTCCGCAAAAACCCCTCGGCCCTCTGGGACAGACTGAGCCGCAGGAGTCCTCCAACAGGACAGTTCAGTCAGTCGCATGTGCACACACCACCGACGGACAGAAGGACGCATGCATTTAGCTATTGTATCTATGGAACTGGGAACTGTCTAATGTTATAGAAGATGTCCTACCATGTATACTGTATATGCATACAACTGATGACTGATGGGACTGCTTTCTGCTAACATTAATTCAGAAATATCCTTATGACATTTTCTAATTAACCTTCTCAACTGGTCATCATAATAATGAGTCATCATAATCAGCATAGTTAACTACAATACAACACAGTCAACACCAATCATCATCATAGCAACTGCTGATATCCTGGTCATAACCACAAGTTACCACACAATCCTAACCAAAATTGTGTGCAGTGAATTAAAGGGTGGCGAAAAACATACTGCAATAAAAAAGATCAGATTCATATTTATATTGATAAGCGTAATCAATTTCTCCTAAAATTGCCGATGTAAACTTGACCAGATTGCTAGCTAACCTCTACCCTATCCAAAACCACAGAGCCATCTTCCCAGAAATCAATCAGTCAGTCTACCCTTTGACTGTTGGGTATGCAAATAAACCCTCCAGCTGACTGGCTATTAGTCTGCAGGACGACAAACAGACATCTGAGTCATTACGCTATTGCTTCTCGACTGTTCATCAGTTGATTGATAGGTACAATGATAAAGTATTTTATAATAGTGTGACGACTTGCCAACGATTTATAGTTGATGGTTGTAATTATCGTTATATTTATTGGCCCAAGTGGGATTGGGACGTTAGCTGTGTTATAGCTGTCATAAACCATTCATAGTTCTGTTGTAACTATATCATCAACCATTCATAGTTCTGATGTAACTATATCATAAACCATTCATAGTTCTGTTGTAACTATATCATAAACCATTCATAGTTCTGTTGTAACTATATCATAAACCATTCATAGTTCTGTTGTAACTATATCATAAACCATTCATAGTTCTGTTGTAACTATATCATAAACCATTCATAGTTCTGTTGTAACTATATCATAAACCATTCATAGTTCTGTTGTAACTATATCATAAACCATTCATAGTTCTGTTGTAACTATATCATAAACCATTCATAGTTCTGTTGTAACTATATCATAAACCATTCATATTTCTGTTGTAACTATATCATAAACCATTCATAGTTCTGTTGTAACTATATCATAAACCATTCATAGTTCTGTTGTAACTATATCATAAACCATTCATAGTTCTGTTGTAACTATATCATAAACCATTCATAGTTCTGTTGTAAATATATCATAAGCCATTCTTAGTTCTGTTGTAACTATATCATAAGCCATTCTTAGTTCTGTTGTAACTATATCATAAGCCATTCTTAGCCCATCAACTATGCATGAGAAAGGGTTAGTGAAAGGCGATAGCAGCATTGTTTTGAGTCTTTGTGTTTAACATGTGCTTGCCAACAAGTTGTTGGCTGATCAGACTGGGTCGTGATACTGTATTAGAAGTTCTCTCTTCAGCGTAATAGTAGTGAAAACACACTAGTGTGCACACAACAACTAACTGACATGCTGTCACAGACTGAGAAAGTGTACAGAGATCGGGACGTGGTTTTCATGCTGGCTTTCAATGAGAAAAGATGAAAGTTCTGAGGCAATAGGGAAAGGGGGAGACCTTGTCAATTGTACAACTGAATGTCGTGTGTGTACGTGTGTTTGTACACAAATATGTTATAGTCTGTGCAACTTAAACAGCTGCAGTCAACAGCACTGAATGAAAACTAGTTGCTAACCACACAGCTCATTTTGGCATTCTCAGTTTGAGATTGGTCCTCTCTCTATCTTTTTTTTCTCACACACACGCACACACACATTTCCCGCTCTTTCATATACATATTTGAACATCTGAATTTAGCCCTATCTGAAAAACCAGAGTAACATTTAATAGAGTTACACTTTCATGTCATGAATAAATTTAGAAAATAAGAAAATGCAGATAACAATATACCTAACTGACCACATTCAGCTGCAAATGAAATAACATATATTTTGTTGAAAAGCTGTTAAATAATTAAAACACAGTAACATGCAGTATCAAATCAAACAGAAATTCACAGTGTTTTGGCAGCTGCACCTTCAATTACATAACTTTTTGTAGAACCCCGTTGTCTTGTGAGTGATACCAGAAGTCGGTACTACTTTCCATATAACAATTGAAAATGGGGATAAGAAAGTTTGACTTTCACAACAATTTCAGTTTTCTATTTTAGGAGTCGTAACAGAGAAGTGTGTGTTGTTGACATGATCCGTTCATAAATACTATACCATGTAAGTTGCGTTTGACTCAAAGTTTATTTACGTATTATTATTTACATATTGTTTTCTTCCACAGATGTCGTAAAATCTCTATTGTATAGTATGCACACAAAAGTTTACATAATCCTACTGTTTAATTATGCAATAGGACATGAGGGGGTGTGGTATAAGGCCAACGCGGAGTGCCTTGATAGAGCCGTGGTATATTGGCCATATACCACAAAATGATTACCAAAGTAATTAAAACAGTAAAAAGTATTGTTTTTGTCATACTCATAGTTTACGGCCTGATATACCACAGCTTTCAGCCAATCAGCATTCAGGGCTTAAACCACCCAGTTTATAATGTAGAATAACCTTTTCCCTGTTAAAGTAACCATTTTACTCATGGTTATATCAAGTTGAGAGTGATAGATCATGGCTGGCCTATGACTGGGATCAAGTGACTATTTGTTGTTCAAGATCAAGGACAGTCTGAGAAGGTCACGATATAAGCAGAGTAGGATCTAGATTGATCTCTATTACTTCTCATTGCATTAGCCTGCTGAAACCACATATTCTTCCATACCAACATAACACACAGTGAGGCGGTAGCATCTAAATTGACCAAGTAACACTGCTGATCTAGCCTATCACACAGCACGAGGCCGTGAACCTAGAAGCTTTAACTGCAGGGCCACGTTCAGTTAACATATGTTCTTGATAGAAATGCCATGAGTAGAGCTGATGTGATTCCTAATTCTACATGTTAGAGATACGGGTTTGTTCTACATAGTCTATTTCTATCGGAACGTTCCAAAACTTTGCGTCCTGCTGAACATGCCCTAGGTCAGGGGTCTGGTCACCATGGTAACAGGGTGAGGCGTGACAGATGTGGTCTCCTCTTTAGGATGGGTGCAGCTGTTTCATGGATGGACAGGATGTGGGTGACATTGTGTTTCGCCAACAGCTCCCTGTCCCACACATCTGCAGAGGATAGAAACTACAGAAAATTACATAAGAAAAATATACTTTTATCCAAAGTGACTTACAGTACAGGAAGTGATAACATTTTGAGTATATGTACATGATCCCTGAAGGAATCTAACCCATGGCCACGACCCTAGAGTTGCTAGCGCCATGCACTTACCAACTGAGAAAAATCACATAGGCCCTGTCCTCCAATCACAAAGACCCCATGTACTCCAGTCCTAAATAAAGAGTTTTCTGCTCAACAACAACAACCAACTCCCCAAGGATCTCCAAGCAAACAAGCTCTCACAAACAGGCTTTTCTTAATTTGAACTGAAAGAAAAACCGGAAAACCAATGTTTCTAAAACAGGCCAACACCTTGGCCCAAAAGCAAGAAACAGTAAATGTTCTAATCAAATTCAGTCTTTAAAAGGAAGCTTAAGGTTCTCTACCTAGGACAGATGTGCCCAGAGCATGTTTTCTCACACGGGGGAGGTCTGATGGGCCATGAGGTGATATATAGAAGGACTACATAGGACTAAACTCACTCTGAGAGAATTAGGCCCAAGCCTGATTATGAAATGGGGCCCAAACCAAACCATGCACAGTGTAGGAGTCAGTCAATTGATATTGGCTTGTGTAATCAATTATATAATATTGATCATCAAACAAATTATTTAGATGCAAAATATGTTCACAGGGACATTCCTTAAGATAAAAATAACAGACATATTACATGAAGACACCCTTATAACTGGGCTTTAGCTGGTCTATGGAAAGAGCTGGTGAACTGAAGTGTGTGTGTGTAAGGGACACCCCCATAAAGGGACACCCCCTGCTACACACATGCCTACGCCACACACACACACAGTGAGGGGAATGACTTTCCTCTGAAGTTTTCCAGCTAGGCATCAGGAAGTACCTAGAATGCACCAAGAGTGTGGTTACATTTTTATTCTCAAATTATTCTATAGCCTATAATAAAGAGATTCCGTTAATTGTAGTCTATTTATTACAGTAGGCTATCTCTTTGATCATTGCAATAGCAGGCTATTTAACTGAATTCCATGTAGCCAATTTTCTGCCAATCAAAGGCAGATGACACACGTGCTCCAATCACATTACCGCTACCTTGTTGATTCCATTTCTCACTTCCTGGGAAGGAAATCTCATGCTGCCAGGTGCATCATTCAAAGGCATCAGGTTGGGCAAAACTAAACATGGCAGTGTTCGCCTTAGCAATCTCACAGGAATAAGGAATTCCTCCATTCTGGCCATAATTGAAATAGATTGTGATACCTCACAATAGGGCTACTTAATGTAAGATCCCTCACTTCCAAGGATCTTCATGTTTTTCCTCATAATCCTGGACTATCGGACCACCATTTTATTACGTTAAAAGTAAAAGTTGTCAAAAATAGAAATAATAAAGTAAAGTACAGATACCCCCAAAAACAACATAAGTAGTACTAATTTTAGTGTCCCGGATTTTTTTGTATTTTTTTGTACTTTTTTTGGTACTTTTTGTCTATGAGACCAGTCTGGATAGACAGAGAGATCCACCCGGATCCACCGGGACTAGAACAGAACCAAATAATCCATATCCTTCCTCAATTGTGCTGGAATTTTAACCATCTGCTGCATATATTTACATAAGTGAAGGCTACAAGTGTAACAAAGAATGAATCCTGACCAGATGGATTTACTACAAGTAGCCTACAAAACAAATGGATCATATTTTGGGATGTCCAGTATGGTTTGGGCATTCATTGGGGTTGAGATAACTAGAGATTATTTTCTGCTGTTGCTGTTGTTATTGTTGTAGACTATTCTAGGGAAGTCATAGTCGTGTCATTTACAGTAACCTAACCTTTGCCTTCAATGTTGTTACACCTCCACTGTTCTGTGATGTATTTTTAGCAGGGCTTTGTGTCTAGCCTCATTGTGTTCCTGTGTGTGGTTACTGTGTACGGCATGCGTTGGAGGGCTACCGAGAGCGGAGGCGTTTACAATAAGAGAGAGAGTTTCTTAAAGAGGAATGGCCTTTATAGAGATGTGTGCGAGAGAGAGAAAGAGAGCGAGAGATAGAAATTATGTGTGTGTTGGATTCAGTGGTACTTGGGGAGAAGAAACGCACTGTGTGCAGGAGTATGTAGGCCTGGCCTACACTGCTGAAAGTAAGAGGGGGGGGGGTTTGAGGGAGGTCACAGAGGTGAGTAGGCAGAAACGGGTAGTGGGTTCATATTATTTGAGGAAATGGCTCTGAAACAAGGAAGAGGGGGGATTTTCTCTAAAAGGTGGAGGGGAATGGAGAAAGGAGGTAAATAACCTAGGAGTGTGTTTCAGAGAGCTCAAAATACATATACAGAAAAGCAAGTGAGAGAGGAGTGTATGACAGATCTATAGACTACTAGTCTTATATGAAGGTCCTGTAGTGAAGGCTCATTGACACTAATGGTGTGGCTTGACTAACATTTCATGTTAAAAATACATTAAAAGAATTTGTTATATTTTTTCAAGCATAATGTTCTTCCATATTGTTATGAGGTTCTTAACTATGAAGTTGTTAATGTTCTTCCATATTGTTATGAGGTTCTTAACTATGAAGTTGTTAATGTTCTTCCATATTGTTATGAGGTTCTTAACTATGAAGTTGTTAATGTTCTTCCATATTGTTATGGTGTTCTTAACTATGAAGTTGTTAATGTTCTTCCATATTGTTATGAGGTTCTTAACTATGAAGTTGTTAATGTTCTTCCATATTGTTATGGTGTTCTTAACTATGAAGTTGTTAATGTTCTTCCATATTGTTACGGGGTTCTTAACTATGAAGTTGTTAATGTTCTTCCATATTGTTATGAGGTTCTTAACTATGAAGTTGTTAATGTTCTTCCATATTGTTACGGGGTTCTTAACTATGAAGTTGTTAATGTTCTTCCATATTGTTATGGTGTTCTTAACTATGAAGTTGTTAATGTTCTTCCATATTGTTATGAGGTTCTTAACTATGAAGTTGTTAATGTTCTTCCATATTGTTACGGGGTTCTTAACTATGAAGTTGTTAATGTTCTTCCATATTGTTATGGTGTTCTTAACTATGAAGTTGTTAATGTTCTTCCATATTGTTATGAGGTTCTTAACTATGAAGTTGTTAATGTTCTTCCATATTGTTATGAGGTTCTTAACTATGAAGTTGTTAATGTTCTTCCATATTGTTACGGGGTTCTTAACTATGAAGTTGTTAATGTTCTTCCATATTGTTACGGGGTTCTTAACTATGAAGTTGTTAATGTTCTTCCATATTGTTACGGGGTTCTTAACTATGAAGTTGTTAATGTTCTTCCATATTGTTACGGGGTTCTTAACTATGAAGTTGTTAATGTTCTTCCATATTGTTACGGGGTTCTTAACTATGAAGTTGTTAATGTTCTTCCATATTGTTACGGGGTTCTTAACTATGAAGTTGTTAATGTTCTTCCATATTGTTATGAGGTTCTTAACTATGAAGTTGTTAATGTTCTTCCATATTGTTATGAGGTTCTTAACTATGAAGTTGTTAATGTTCTTCCATATTGTTATGGGGTTCTTAACTATGAAGTTGTTAATGTTCTTCCATATTGTTATGGGGTTCTTAACTATGAAGTTGTTAATGTTCTTCCATATTGTTATGGTGTTCTTAACTATGAAGTTGTTAATGTTCTTCCATATTGTTACGGGGTTCTTAACTATGAAGTTGTTAATGTTCTTCCATATTGTTATGAGGTTCTTAACTATGAAGTTGTTAATGTTCTTCCATATTGTTATGAGGTTCTTAACTATGAAGTTGTTAATGTTCTTCCATATTGTTATGAGGTTCTTAACTATGAAGTTGTTAATGTTCTTCCATATTGTTATGAGGTTCTTAACTATGAAGTTGTTAATGTTCTTCCATATTGTTATGGTGTTCTTAACTATGAAGTTGTTAATGTTCTTCCATATTGTTATGGTGTTCTTAACTATGAAGTTGTTAATGTTCTTCCATATTGTTATGGTGTTCTTAACTATGAAGTTGTTAATGTTCTTCCATATTGTTATGGTGTTCTTAACTATGAAGTTGTTAATGTTCTTCCATATTGTTATGAGGTTCTTAACTATGAAGTTGTTAATGTTCTTCCATATTGTTATGGTGTTCTTAACTATGAAGTTGTTAATGTTCTTCCATATTGTTACGGGGTTCTTAACTATGAAGTTGTTAATGTTCTTCCATATTGTTATGAGGTTCTTAACTATGAAGTTGTTAATGTTCTTCCATATTGTTACGGGGTTCTTAACTATGAAGTTGTTAATGTTCTTCCATATTGTTATGGTGTTCTTAACTATGAAGTTGTTAATGTTCTTCCATATTGTTATGAGGTTCTTAACTATGAAGTTGTTAATGTTCTTCCATATTGTTACGGGGTTCTTAACTATGAAGTTGTTAATGTTCTTCCATATTGTTATGGTGTTCTTAACTATGAAGTTGTTAATGTTCTTCCATATTGTTATGAGGTTCTTAACTATGAAGTTGTTAATGTTCTTCCATATTGTTATGAGGTTCTTAACTATGAAGTTGTTAATGTTCTTCCATATTGTTACGGGGTTCTTAACTATGAAGTTGTTAATGTTCTTCCATATTGTTACGGGGTTCTTAACTATGAAGTTGTTAATGTTCTTCCATATTGTTACGGGGTTCTTAACTATGAAGTTGTTAATGTTCTTCCATATTGTTACGGGGTTCTTAACTATGAAGTTGTTAATGTTCTTCCATATTGTTACGGGGTTCTTAACTATGAAGTTGTTAATGTTCTTCCATATTGTTACGGGGTTCTTAACTATGAAGTTGTTAATGTTCTTCCATATTGTTATGAGGTTCTTAACTATGAAGTTGTTAATGTTCTTCCATATTGTTATGAGATTCTTAACTATGAAGTTGTTAATGTTCTTCCATATTGTTATGGGGTTCTTAACTATGAAGTTGTTAATGTTCTTCCATATTGTTATGGGGTTCTTAACTATGAAGTTGTTAATGTTCTTCCATATTGTTATGGTGTTCTTAACTATGAAGTTGTTAATGTTCTTCCATATTGTTACGGGGTTCTTAACTATGAAGTTGTTAATGTTCTTCCATATTGTTATGGTGTTCTTAACTATGAAGTTGTTAATGTTCTTCCATATTGTTACGGGGTTCTTAACTATGAAGTTGTTAATGTTCTTCCATATTGTTATGAGGTTCTTAACTATGAAGTTGTTAATGTTCTTCCATATTGTTATGAGGTTCTTAACTATGAAGTTGTTAATGTTCTTCCATATTGTTACGGGGTTCTTAACTATGAAGTTGTTAATGTTCTTCCATATTGTTACGGGGTTCTTAACTATGAAGTTGTTAATGTTCTTCCATATTGTTACGGGGTTCTTAACTATGAAGTTGTTAATGTTCTTCCATATTGTTACGGGGTTCTTAACTATGAAGTTGTTAATGTTCTTCCATATTGTTACGGGGTTCTTAACTATGAAGTTGTTAATGTTCTTCCATATTGTTACGGGGTTCTTAACTATGAAGTTGTTAATGTTCTTCCATATTGTTATGAGGTTCTTAACTATGAAGTTGTTAATGTTCTTCCATATTGTTATGAGATTCTTAACTATGAAGTTGTTAATGTTCTTCCATATTGTTATGGGGTTCTTAACTATGAAGTTGTTAATGTTCTTCCATATTGTTATGGGGTTCTTAACTATGAAGTTGTTAATGTTCTTCCATATTGTTATGGTGTTCTTAACTATGAAGTTGTTAATGTTCTTCCATATTGTTACGGGGTTCTTAACTATGAAGTTGTTAATGTTCTTCCATATTGTTATGGTGTTCTTAACTATGAAGTTGTTAATGTTCTTCCATATTGTTACGGGGTTCTTAACTATGAAGTTGTTAATGTTCTTCCATATTGTTATGGGGTTCTTAACTATGAAGTTGTTCATGTTCTTCCATATTGTTATGGTGTTCTTAACTATGAAGTTGTTAATGTTCTTCCATATTGTTACGGGGTTCTTAACTATGAAGTTGTTAATGTTCTTCCATATTGTTACGGGGTTCTTAACTATGAAGTTGTTAATGTTCTTCCATATTGTTACGGGGTTCTTAACTATGAAGTTGTTAATGTTCTTCCATATTGTTATGAGGTTCTTAACTATGAAGTTGTTAATGTTCTTCCATATTGTTATGAGGTTCTTAACTATGAAGTTGTTAATGTTCTTCCATATTGTTATGAGGTTCTTAACTATGAAGTTGTTAATGTTCTTCCATATTGTTATGAGGTTCTTAACTATGAAGTTGTTAATGTTCTTCCATATTGTTATGGTGTTCTTAACTATGAAGTTGTTAATGTTCTTCCATATTGTTATGGTGTTCTTAACTATGAAGTTGTTAATGTTCTTCCATATTGTTATGGTGTTCTTAACTATGAAGTTGTTAATGTTCTTCCATATTGTTATGGTGTTCTTAACTATGAAGTTGTTAATGTTCTTCCATATTGTTATGAGGTTCTTAACTATGAAGTTGTTAATGTTCTTCCATATTGTTATGGTGTTCTTAACTATGAAGTTGTTAATGTTCTTCCATATTGTTACGGGGTTCTTAACTATGAAGTTGTTAATGTTCTTCCATATTGTTATGAGGTTCTTAACTATGAAGTTGTTAATGTTCTTCCATATTGTTACGGGGTTCTTAACTATGAAGTTGTTAATGTTCTTCCATATTGTTATGGTGTTCTTAACTATGAAGTTGTTAATGTTCTTCCATATTGTTATGAGGTTCTTAACTATGAAGTTGTTAATGTTCTTCCATATTGTTACGGGGTTCTTAACTATGAAGTTGTTAATGTTCTTCCATATTGTTATGGTGTTCTTAACTATGAAGTTGTTAATGTTCTTCCATATTGTTATGAGGTTCTTAACTATGAAGTTGTTAATGTTCTTCCATATTGTTATGAGGTTCTTAACTATGAAGTTGTTAATGTTCTTCCATATTGTTACGGGGTTCTTAACTATGAAGTTGTTAATGTTCTTCCATATTGTTACGGGGTTCTTAACTATGAAGTTGTTAATGTTCTTCCATATTGTTACGGGGTTCTTAACTATGAAGTTGTTAATGTTCTTCCATATTGTTACGGGGTTCTTAACTATGAAGTTGTTAATGTTCTTCCATATTGTTACGGGGTTCTTAACTATGAAGTTGTTAATGTTCTTCCATATTGTTACGGGGTTCTTAACTATGAAGTTGTTAATGTTCTTCCATATTGTTATGAGGTTCTTAACTATGAAGTTGTTAATGTTCTTCCATATTGTTATGAGATTCTTAACTATGAAGTTGTTAATGTTCTTCCATATTGTTATGGGGTTCTTAACTATGAAGTTGTTAATGTTCTTCCATATTGTTATGGGGTTCTTAACTATGAAGTTGTTAATGTTCTTCCATATTGTTATGGTGTTCTTAACTATGAAGTTGTTAATGTTCTTCCATATTGTTACGGGGTTCTTAACTATGAAGTTGTTAATGTTCTTCCATATTGTTATGGTGTTCTTAACTATGAAGTTGTTAATGTTCTTCCATATTGTTACGGGGTTCTTAACTATGAAGTTGTTAATGTTCTTCCATATTGTTATGAGGTTCTTAACTATGAAGTTGTTAATGTTCTTCCATATTGTTATGAGGTTCTTAACTATGAAGTTGTTAATGTTCTTCCATATTGTTACGGGGTTCTTAACTATGAAGTTGTTAATGTTCTTCCATATTGTTACGGGGTTCTTAACTATGAAGTTGTTAATGTTCTTCCATATTGTTACGGGGTTCTTAACTATGAAGTTGTTAATGTTCTTCCATATTGTTACGGGGTTCTTAACTATGAAGTTGTTAATGTTCTTCCATATTGTTACGGGGTTCTTAACTATGAAGTTGTTAATGTTCTTCCATATTGTTACGGGGTTCTTAACTATGAAGTTGTTAATGTTCTTCCATATTGTTATGAGGTTCTTAACTATGAAGTTGTTAATGTTCTTCCATATTGTTATGAGATTCTTAACTATGAAGTTGTTAATGTTCTTCCATATTGTTATGGGGTTCTTAACTATGAAGTTGTTAATGTTCTTCCATATTGTTATGGGGTTCTTAACTATGAAGTTGTTAATGTTCTTCCATATTGTTATGGTGTTCTTAACTATGAAGTTGTTAATGTTCTTCCATATTGTTACGGGGTTCTTAACTATGAAGTTGTTAATGTTCTTCCATATTGTTATGGTGTTCTTAACTATGAAGTTGTTAATGTTCTTCCATATTGTTACGGGGTTCTTAACTATGAAGTTGTTAATGTTCTTCCATATTGTTATGGGGTTCTTAACTATGAAGTTGTTCATGTTCTTCCATATTGTTATGGTGTTCTTAACTATGAAGTTGTTAATGTTCTTCCATATTGTTACGGGGTTCTTAACTATGAAGTTGTTAATGTTCTTCCATATTGTTACGGGGTTCTTAACTATGAAGTTGTTAATGTTCTTCCATATTGTTACGGGGTTCTTAACTATGAAGTTGTTAATGTTCTTCCATATTGTTATGGGGTTCTTAACTATGAAGTTGTTAATGTTCTTCCATATTGTTATGGTGTTCTTAACTATGAAGTTGTTAATGTTCTTCCATATTGTTATGGGGTTCTTAACTATGAAGCTGTTAATGTTCTTCCATATTGTTATGGGGTTCTTAACTATGAAGTTGTTAATGTTCTTCCATATTGTTACGGGGTTCTTAACTATGAAGTTGTTAATGTTCTTCCATATTGTTACGGGGTTCTTAACTATGAAGTTGTTAATGTTCTTCCATATTGTTATGGGGTTCTTAACTATGAAGTTGTTAATGTTCTTCCATATTGTTACGGGGTTCTTAACTATGAAGTTGTTAATGTTCTTCCATATTGTTATGGGGTTCTTAACTATGAAGTTGTTAATGTTCTTCCATATTGTTACGGGGTTCTTAACTATGAAGTTGTTAATGTTCTTCCATATTGTTATGAGGTTCTTAACTATGAAGTTGTTAATGTTCTTCCATATTGTTATGAGGTTCTTAACTATGAAGTTGTTAATGTTCTTCCATATTGTTATGAGGTTCTTAACTATGAAGTTGTTAATGTTCTTCCATATTGTTATGAGGTTCTTAACTATGAAGTTGTTAATGTTCTTCCATATTGTTATGGTGTTCTTAACTATGAAGTTGTTAATGTTCTTCCATATTGTTATGGTGTTCTTAACTATGAAGTTGTTAATGTTCTTCCATATTGTTATGGTGTTCTTAACTATGAAGTTGTTAATGTTCTTCCATATTGTTATGGTGTTCTTAACTATGAAGTTGTTAATGTTCTTCCATATTGTTATGGTGTTCTTAACTATGAAGCTGTTAATGTTCTTCCATATTGTTATGAGGTTCTTAACTATGAAGTTGTTAATGTTCTTCCATATTGTTATGAGGTTCTTAACTATGAAGTTGTTAATGTTCTTCCATATTGTTATGAGGTTCTTAACTATGAAGTTGTTAATGTTCTTCCATATTGTTATGAGGTTCTTAACTATGAAGCTGTTAGGTTTATTCTACCTGTTAAAATAAATATAAACTTTGGGAGGAGTCATGTCATTCTGAAGAGGTTTATTCTAGGTTTATTTTACCTGTTGAGTTTTCAGTATTAGTCAGGTATGTCAGGCTAAATTATTTTAGCTGGAAAGTTGAAGGCTTCCAAAGTTTTGAAAGGAAAAGACCATGCCTTTTCGGCATTAACAGCAGTTATTCATAAATCTAAATCATGTATTTCAGCAGTATTGAATTATACTGAAACATGTTCTTGTATTTGTTTGTAAGTGTGTATTTTGAATAAACCCTGTTTGATGAATATGTCTCAAGTCTGGTAAGACTTTTACCATTGTGTTACATATGAGTTTTATTATTATTTTATTGTCACAATTTATGGGTCTGTAATCTGCAGGGGACTCTGCAGATTCTTCTGATTTTAAGCACTGAATTGAGTGACGTGTGTTGTCATTTGAGTAAATAGAGGCACTACTTTGTCCCAGAATGTCAAACAAAAATCTATGTGAAAACCGTCCCACAGCTGGTACTTTTCTCCCCGGTAATGTTTTAACAGTGAATATTTATTTTTGATTGATTTATATTTTGAGTGATTATTTTTTGTCTGCTGTGTTAAGGTTTTCTTCCTCTGAAGAGGAGGTGTAGCAGGGATCGGACCAAAATGCAGCGTGGTTATCTTGATACATATTTAATAAAGATAATACCGAACAATACAAAAACGTAACGTGAAAAAACAAAAACAGCCCTATCTGGTGCAAGCAAACAAACACAGAGACAGGAACAATCACCCACGAAACACTCAAAGAATATGGCTGCCTAAATATGGTTCCCAATCAGAGACAACGATAAACACCTGCCTCTGATTGAGAACCACTCTAGGCAACCATAGACTTACCTAGACTACTATACTATACCACAATCCCATTACCTACAAAAACCCCAAGACAAAAACACACCACATAAATAACCCATGTCACACCCTGGCCTGACCAGAAAAATAAATAAAACACAAAATACTAAGACCAGGGCGTGACATGCTGATAGTTGCTTTAGGGTTTTTGAGTCTAAGAAGGATGTAGGATCAGTCCAATTGCAAAAACTATTAGGACAGTGACATTTTTTTTTATTGTTTTGGGCTCTGTACTCAGAATTATACAATGCTGAAATTATACAATGACTATTAGGTTACAGTACAGACTGTCAGCTTTAATTTTTGTGTATTTTCATCCATATCAGGGGAACCGTTTACAAATTACAGCACTTTTTGAACATAGTCCCCCAATTTTAGGGGACAAAAAGTACAGTGCATTCGTAAAGTATGCAGAACCCTTGACTTTTTCCACATTTTGTCATGTTACAACCTTATTCTATTCCTAATTTTTTCCTCATCAATCTCCACACAATACCCCATAATGACAAAGCAAAAACTGTTTTTTAGAAATGTTTGTACATAAGTATTCATAAGCCTCCAGTCTTCCTGGGTATGATGCTACAAGCTTGGCACACATGTATTTGGGGACTTTCTCCCATTCTTCTCTGCAGATCTTCTCAAGCTCTGTCAGGTTGGATGGGGAGCGTCACTGCACAGATATTTTCAGGTTTCTCTAGAGATGTTCAATTGAGTTCAGGTCCGGGCTCTGGCTGAGCCACTCAAGGACATTCACAGACTTGTCCTGAAGCCACTCCTGTGTTGTCTTGGCTGTGTGCTTAGGGTCGTTGTCCTGTTGGAAGGTGAACATTCACCCCAGTCTGAGGTCCTGAGTGCTCTGGAGCAGGTTTTCATCAAGGATCTCTCTGTACTTTGCTCCATTCATCTTTGCCTCGATCTGACTAGTCTCTCAGTCCCTGCCACTGAAAAATATCCAAACAGTATAATGCTGCCACCACCATGCTTCGTCGTAGGGATGGTGCCAGGTTTTCTCCAGAAGTGACGTTTGGCCTTCAGGGTTCAATCTTGGTTTCATCCGACCAGGAAATCTTGTTTCTTATGGTCTGAGAGTACTTTAGGTGCCTTTTGGCAAACTCCAAGCGGGCTGTCATATGTCTTTTACTGAGGAGTGACTTCCGTCAGGCCACTCTACCATGAAGGCCTGATTGGTGGAGTGCTGCAGAGATGGTTGTCCTTCCAGAAGGTTATCCCATCTCCATAGAGGAACTCTTGAGTTCTCTCAGTGTGACCATCGGGTTCTTAGTCACCTCCCTGACCAAGGTCGTTCACCCACGATTGCTCAGTTTGGCTGGGCGGCCAGCTCTAGGAAGAGTCTTGGTGGTTCCAAACGTCTTTATTTTAAAAATGATGGAGGCCACGGTGTTCTTGGGAACCTTCAATTCTGCAGACATTTTTGGTACCCTTCCCCAGATTTGTGCCTCGACACAATCCTGTCTCGGAGCTCTACGGACAATTCCTTCTAAATTATGTCTTGGTTTTTCTCTGACATGCACTGTCATCTGTGGGACCTTATATAGACAGGTGTGTGCCTTTCCAAATCATGTCCAATCAATTGAATTTACCACAAGTGGACTCCAATCAAGTTGTAGAAACATCTCAAGGATGACCAAAGGAAACAGGATGCACCTGAGCTCAATTTTGAGTCTCATAGAAAAGGGTCCGAATACTTGTGTAAATAAGGTATTTCAGTTTTTTATTTGTAAGAAATGTTCTAACATTTCTAAAAACCTGTTTTCTTTTAGTAATTATGGGGTATTATGTGTAGATTGATGAGGAAAGAAATGTATTTCATCCATTTTAGAATAAGGCTCTAACATAGCAAAATGTGGAAAAAGTCAAGGGGTCTGAATACTTTCTGAATACACTGATTAGGTGAATCCAGGGAAAAGCTATGATCCCTTATTGGTGTCACTTTGACCCCTTATTAAATCCACTTCAATCAGTGTAGAATGAATGGGAGGAGACAGTGGGAGGAGACAGGTTAAATAAGGATTTTTAAGCCTTGAAACAATTGCAACATGGACTGTGTATGTGTGCCATTCAGAGGAGGGTGAATGGGCAAGGCAAAATATTTAAGTGCCTTTGAACGGGGTATAGTAGTAGGTGCCAGGTGCACTGGTTTGTGTCAATAACTACAACACTCCTGTGTTTTTCATGCTACAACTACAACGCTCCATGTGTATCAAAAATGATCCACCACCCAAAGGACATCTAGACAACTTGACACAACTGTGGGAAGTATTGGAGTCAACATGAGCCAGCATCCCTGTGGAAAGCTTTCGATGCCATGTAGAGTCCACGCCCTGACAAATTGAGGCTGTTCTGAGGTAAAAAGGGGAGGTGCAACTCAATATTAAGAAGGTGTTCTTAAATGTTTTGTACACTCAGTGTGTATGTTGTTGAGGGTGGGGCTCAAGCCAATTTTAACTGCACACTTGTTAGTGTGCACACTTGTTAGTGCACACTTGTTAGTGTACATTGATTTAATATATGTTTTTCCCCCAACACCACTTCCCATCAATTTGTATAGCAGACCCTCACGCCAAATTGAGTGAAAAGTTTTTTTGAAATCAACAAAGCATGAGAAGACTTTGTTTTGTTTGACAGTTAGCGTGTGCAGGGTGTATATGTGGTCTGTCGTACGGGATTTTGATAAGAAGATCTCAGGACATTGTTTTCACTGAGGAAGTCTGCTGTTGATGATACTGCAGAGGGTTTTTCCGAGATTGCTGTTGGCGCCGATTCCACTGTAATTATTGGGGTGAAATTTGTTTGTGTATTGGGGTGATCAGTCCTTGGTTCCAAATATTGGGGAATATGCCAGAGCTGAGGATGATGTTAAAGAGTTTAAGTATAGTCAATTGGAATTTGTGGTCTGTATGTTTTATCATTTTTGCTTAGGATACCATCAACACCACAGGCCTTTTTGGGTTGGAGCGGTTGTACTTTGTCCTGTAGTTCATTCAATGTAATTGAAGAATCCAGTGCGTTCTGGTAATCTTTAATAGCTGATTCTATGATTTGTAGTTGATCATGTACACTGAACAAAAATATAAACGCAACATGCAACAATTTCAAAGATTTTACTGAGTTAAGTCAATTGAATTCATTACACCCTAATCTATAGATTTCACATGACTGGGAATACTGATGCAACATCACAAACATGCTCAATGGGTGACATGTCTGGTGAGTATGCAGGCCATGGAAGAACTGGGACATTTTTAGCTTCCAGGAATTGTGTACAGATCCTTTGAGAATGGGGCCGTGTATTATCATGCTGAAACATGAGGTGATGGTGGCGGATGAATGGCACGACAATGGGCCTCAGGATCTCATCACGGTATCTCTGTGCATTCAAATTGCCATCAATAAAATGCAATTGTGTTTGTTGTCCGTAGCACCAGATGAGCTTCCCAGTTTCTGACAGTTTGTGCAGAAATTCTTTGATTGTGAAAAACCAAAGTTTAATCAGCTGTCGGTGTGGCTGGTCTCAGACGATCCTGCAGGTGAAGAAGCCGGATGTGGACGTCCTGGGCAGGCGTGGTTACACCTGGTCTGCGGTTGTGAGGTCGGTTGGACGTACTGCCAAATTCTGCAAAATTATGTTGGAGGCAGATTATGGTAGAGAAATAAACATTAAATTCAGTTCTGATGGACATTCCTGCAGTCAGCCAATTGCATGCTCCTTCAAAACATGGGACATCTGTGGAATTGTGTGGTGTGACAAAATTGCACATTTTAGACTGGCCTTTCTATTGTCCCCAGCACAAGGTGCACCTGTGTAATTAGCATGCTGATTAGTCAGCTTTTTGATACCCAACACCTGTGGGTGGATTATCTTGGCAAAGGAGAAATGCTCACCAACAGGGATGTAAACAAATTTGTGTGCAAAATTTGAGATAAATAAGCTTTTTGTGTGTATGGAACATTTCTGGGATATTTTATTTCAGCTCATGAAACATGGTTTTGTGTGTTCCAATATTCCCAGGAGTGGTTAGATTCAATAGATTCTTCAATTGCCTTGAGCTGATTTTTGATGTGTTGTTCCTTATTTTTTCTGAGTGTATTTCTGTACTGTTTTAGTGTTTCACCATAGTGAAGATGTAGGCTCAGGTTTTTTGAGTCTCTGGGTTTTTGGTTGGATATGTTACTAAATTTCTTTATTAGGGTTTTGTATTCATCAAAATGTTTTCATTGTTGTTAATTCTCCCTCCCTCCCTGCTGCCATCTATCTGTCACAGGAGGAACTAAGGTCTTACACTCAGTCCTGTAATGTACACTGTAGTAATATACACTGTAGTAATATATCTGTCTTTTCTTCTGCCTCGCAGTCCATTTGGCATTAGCAAAACAATCTCGATATAATCAAATTATTTAGACACGGAATAGGGCAGTTTTACATGCACACACACAGACAGACAGAGAGAGACAGATCAATAGACACCCTGCCCAGACCAGTGGGACCCCGACCCCAACCAATCAACACTCCCCCAAGTCAACCAAGTCAACACCCCATTTAGGCACCCTCAGATCAGACCTATGCCCCTCCTGCCCACCCCATGCCTCCCACTCCCGCAAAGAAGGCCTCAACATGGAAGTCACACATACGCCCAGGCCGTGAGCAGGCAAACAGGCCCAACCCCCACTCTTACACTAACCCAAGCCAATAGCATGTACCAGATGCTCAGCAGGCTCTGCTCACACTTACTGGCCTGAGGCCAAACCACACGACCAACAACATTGGACACTTTATGGAACACAAAGCCTTCACTATCTCATCCTGGAATATCCAATGTCATCTGCATTTGGCCTAAAGAGCAGAAACCTGGACTTCACCAAAGAAATCAGAATACAGACATTGTCATCCTGCAAGAAACATGGTATAGAGGAGACGGACCCACTGGTTGCCCTCTAGGTTACAGAGATCTGGTAGTCCCATCCTGTCACGTGTGCTCCCTCTCCGGCCTCTAGGTCACCAGGCTGCTCGTGATGGCGCACACCTGTCACCATCGTTATGTGCACCTGCACGTCATCACTCACCTTGACTCCATCACTTCCCTGATTACCTTCCCTATATATGTCACTCCCTTTGGTTCCTTCCCTATATATGTCACTCCCTTTGGTTCCTTCCCTATTTATGTCACTTCCTTTGGTTCCTTCCCTATATATGTCACTCCCTTTGGTTCCTTCCCTATATATGTCACTCTCTTCAGTTCCTTCCCTATATATGTCACTCCCTTTGGTTCCTTCCCTATATATGTCATTCCCTTCGGTTCCTTCCCTATATATGTCACTCTCTTTGGTTCCTTCCCTATATATGTCACTCCCTTCGGTTCCTTCCCTATATATGTCACTCTCTTCGGTTCCTTCCCTATATATATCACTCCCTTTGGTTCCTTCCCTATATATGTCACTTCCTTCGGTTCCTTCCCTATATATGTCACTCCCTTCGGTTCCTTCCCTATATATGTCACTCCCTTCGGTTCCTTCCCTATATATGTCACTTCCTTCGGTTCCTTCACTATATATGTCACTCCCTTCGGTTCCTTCCCTATATATGTCACTCCCTTCGGTTCCTTCCCTATATATGTCACTCCCTTCGGTTCCTTCCCTATATATGTCACTCCCTTCGGTTCCTTCCCCAGGCGTCATCGTTGCTGTTTCATGTCTGTGCGTTGTCCGTGTTTCTTATTTTGTATTATGTTGTGTTTATTTATTAAAACACTCACTCCCTGAACTTGCTTTCCGACTCTCAGTGCACATCGTTACACATCCACCAAACTACCAGGTGTGCAACAGGGAAGGGACTCAGGGGTATGCTAATTTGGAATAGAGCAGACCTAACTCACTCTATTAAATAAATCAAAACAGGAACATTTTACATTTGGTTAGAAATTATAAAGTAAATTGTCTTAACAGAGAAAAATGTCCTTCTGTGTGCTACCTACAGTTGAAGACGGAAGTTTACATACACCTTTACCAAGTACATTTCAACTCAGTTTTTCACAAATCCTGACATTTAATCATAGTGAAAATTCCCAGTTTTAGGTCAGTTAGGATCACTACTTTATTTTAAGAATGTGAAATGTCAGAATAATAGAATAGAATAATTTATTTCAGCTTTATTTCTTTCATCACATTTCATCACAAGTTTACATACACTCAATTAGTATTTGGTAGCATTGCCTTTAAATTGTTTAACTTGGGTCAAACGTTTAGGGTAGCCTTCCACATGCTTCCCACAGTAAGTTGGGTGAAGTTTGGCCCATTCCTTCTGACAGAGCTGGTGTAACTGAGTCAGCTTTGTAGGCCTCTTTGCTCGCACACGCTTTTTCCAGTTCTGCCCACAAATTGTCTATAGGATTGAGGTCAGGGCTTTGTGATGGCCATTCCAATACCTTGACTTTGTTGTCCTTAAGCAATTTTGCGACAACTTTGGAAGTATGCTTGGGGTCATTGTCCATTTGGAAGACCCATTTGCGACCAAGCTTTAACATCCTGACTAATGTCTTGAGATTTTGCTTCAATATATCCACATAATTTTCCTTTCTCTTGATGCCATCTATTTTGTGAAGTGCACCAGTCCCTCCTGCAGCAAAGCACCCCCACAACATGATGCTGCCACCCCTGTGCTTCACAGTCGGAATGGTGTTCTTCGGCTTGCAAGCGTCCCCCTTTTTCCTCCAAACATAACGATGGTCATTATGGCCAAACAGTTCTATTTTTGTTTCATCAGACCAGAGGACATTTCTCCAAAAAGTACGATCTTTGTCCCCATGTGCAGTTGCAAACCGTAGTATGATTTTTTTTATGGCGGTTTTGGAGCAGTGGCTTCTTCCTTTCTGAGCAGCCTTTCAAGATATGTTGATATAGGACTCGTTTTACTGTGGATATAGATACTTTTGTACCAGTTTCCTCCAGCATCTTCACAATGTCCTTTGCTGTTGTTCTGGGATTGATTTGCACTTTTCGCACCAAAGTACGTTCATCTCTAGGAGACATAACGTGTCTCCTTCCTGAGCGGTATGACGGCTGCGTGGTCCCATGTTGTTTATACTTGCGCACTATTGTTTGTACAGATGAACGTGCCACCTTCAGGCATTTGGAAATTGCTCCCAGGGATGAACCAGACTTGTGGAGGTCTACAATTTTTTTCTGAGGTCTTGGCTGATTTCTTTTGATTTTCCCATGATGTCAAGAAAAGAGGCACTGATTTTAAAGGTAGGCCTTGAAATACATTCACAGGTACACCTCCATTTGACTCAAATGAAATCCATTAGCCCATCAGAATCTCCTAAAGCCAAGACATAATTTTTGGAATTTCCCAAGCTGTTTAAAGGCACAGTCAACTTAGTGTATGTAAACTTCTGACCCACTGGAACTGTGATACAGTGAATTATAAGTGAAATAATCTGTCTGTAAACCATTGTTGGAAAAATTACTTGTGTCATGCACAAAGTAGATGTCCTAACCGACTTCCCAAAACTATAGTTTGTTAACAAGAAATTTGTGGAGTGGTTGAAAAACTAGTTTTAATGACTGCAATCTAAGTGTATGTAAACTTCCGACATCAACTGTATATCCCACCCCCGCTAGAATCTCCATACCTTAATGAAGACAGCTTCTCAGTCAGCCAACTGACACCCCTGTCAGACCACAGCAAAATCACAGTCTACTTGAACAGAGCAATACTCAATCATGAGGCATCAAAGCCAAAGGAACTGAATAATATATAGATGGAAGGAAAGTATTGTAGAAACCTACCAAAAAACAATTAGGCAACAACAAATTCAATCCCTTTTAGATAACTTCCTGGACAAAATGTTCCACTGTAATAGTGAAGGTGTAAACTTGTCAGTAGAAAATCTAAACAGTATATTTGACCTCTCAGCTTCCCTATCAAATCAAAAAATGTCAAACAGAAAACCGAAGAAAATGAACAACAATGACAAATGGTTTGATGAAGAATGCAAACACCTAAGAAACCTATCCAACCAAAAACATAGAGACCCAGAAAACCTGAGCCTACGCCTTCACTATGGTGAATCAATGAAACAATACAGAAATACAGTACGGAAAAAGAAGGAAGAGCACGTCCGAAATCAGCTCAATGACATTGAAGAACCCATAGACTCTAACCACTTCTGGGAAAATTGTAAAACACTAAACAAACAACAAGAAGAGTTATCTATCCAAAATGGAGATGTACTGTATGA
Source organism: Oncorhynchus kisutch (assembly GCF_002021735.2). Taxonomy (NCBI): domain Eukaryota; kingdom Metazoa; phylum Chordata; class Actinopteri; order Salmoniformes; family Salmonidae; genus Oncorhynchus; species Oncorhynchus kisutch. The sequence goes on along the minus strand of NC_034186.2, from coordinate 18,583,750 downwards.
GTAAACCACCTCTCCAATCTTTTTGAACCTATAACAAAGAACAAAGAACAAACAGCAAAAACATATACATGATAATATACAAATCTTAGAATTAACTTTTAAAGACTAACAGAACCCACTGGGATTCTCCAATTACATTGAATGAACTACAGGACAAAATGCAAACCCTTCAACCCAAAAAGGCCTGTGGTGTTGATGGTACCCTCAATGAAATGATAAAATATACAGACAACAAATTCCAAATGACTATACTAAAACTCTTTAACATCATCCTTAGCCATGGCATCTTCCCCAATAGTTGGAACAAAGGACTGATCACCCCAATCCACAAAAGTGGAGACAAATTTGACCCCAATAACTACCGTGGGATTTGTGTCAACAGCAACCTTGGGAAAATCATCTGCATTATCTTTAACAACAGACTTGTACATTTCCTCAGTGAAAACAATGTACTGAGCAAATGTCAAATTGGCTTTTTACCAAATTGCTGTATGACAGACCACGTATTCACCCTGCACACCCTAATTCACAAACAAACAAACCAAAACAAAGGCAAAGTCTTCTCATGCCTTATTGATTTCAAAAAAGCCTTTGACTCAATTTGGCATGAGGGTCTGCTATACAAATGTATAGAAACCAGTGATGGGGGGAAACATACGACATTATAAAATCCATATAAACAAACAAGTGTGCGGTTAAAATTGGCCAAAAAAACACGTTTTTTTCCCCACGGGGCTGTGGTGTGACACAGGGATGCAGCTTAAGCCCCACCCTCTTCAACATATATATCAATGAATTGGCGAGGGCACTAGAACAGTCTGTAGCACGCTACTAGAATCTGAAGTCAAAGGTCTACTGTTTGCTGATGATCTGATGCTTCTGTTACCAATCAAGGAGGGCCTACAGCAGCATCTAGATTTTCTGCACAGATTCTGCCAGACCTGGGTCCTGACAGTAAATCTCAGTAAGACAAAAATAATGGTGTTCCATCTAGACACCGTTGCCATAGAGCACACAAAATAACTATACATACCTCGGCCTAAACATCAGTGCCACAAGTAACTTCCACAAAGCTGTGAACGAGCTGAGAGACAAGGCAAGAAGGGCCTTCTATGCCATCAAAAGGAACATAAAATTTGACATACATATTAGTATCTGGCAAAAAATACTTGAATCAGTTATAGAACCCATTGCCTTTTGTGGTTGTGAGGTCTGTGGTCCGCTTACCAACCAAGAATTCACAAAATTGGACAAACACCAAATGGAGAGACTGCATGCAGAATTCTGCAAAAATATCCTCTGTGTACAACGTAAAACACCAAATAATGCATGCAGGGCGGAATTAGGGCGATAACCGCTGATTATCAAAATCCAGAAAAGAGCCGTTAAATTCTAAGGGATTCCCAAACCTTCCAAAACAAAGCCATCACCTACAGAGAGATGAACCTGGAGAAGAGTCCCCTAAGCAAACTGGTCCTGGGTCTCTTTTCACAAACACAAACAGACCCCACAGAGCCCCAGCACAGCATCACAACTAGACCCAACCAAATCATGAGGAAGAAAAAAGATTATTACTTGACACATTGGAAAGAATTAACAAAACAAATGAGGAAACTAGAATGCTATTTGGCCCTAAACAGAGAGTACACAGAGGCAGAATACCTGACCACTGTGACTGACACAGTCGTAAAGAGGGCACGACAAAGCCTATTCCCCCCCAGGAAACTAAAAAGATTTGGCATGGGTCCTGAGATCCTCAAAAGGTTCTACAGCTGCAACATCGAGAGCACCCTGACTGGTTGCATCACTGCCTGTACGGCAACTGCTCGGCCTCTGACCGCAAGGCACTACGGAGGGTAGTGCGTACGGCCCAGTACATCCCCGAGGCTAAGCTGCCTGCTATCCAGGTCCTCTACACCAGGCGGTGTCAGAGGAAGGCCCTAAAAATTGTCAAAGACCTCAGCCACCCCAGTCATAGACTGTTCTCTCTACTATCGCAAGGCAAGCGGTACCGGAGTGCCAAGTCTAGGACAAAAAGGCTTCTCAACAGTTTTTACCCCCAAGCCATAAGACTCCTGAACAGGTAATCAAATGGCTACCTGGACTATTTGCATTGTGTGCCCCCCCAACCCCTCTTTTTATGCTGCTGCTACTCTCTGTTTATCATATATGCATAGTCACTTTAACTATACATTCATGTACATACTACCTCAATTGGGCCGACTAACCAGTGCTCCCGCACATTGGCTAGCCGGGCTATCTGCATTGTGTCCCACCCACCACCCGCCAACCTCTCTTTTACACTACTGCTACTCTGTTCATCACATATGCATAGTCACTTTAAACATATCTACATGCACATACTACCTCAATCAGGCTGACTAACCGGTGTTTGTATGTAGCCTCACTACTTTTATAGCCTCGCTACTGTATATAGCCTGTCTTTTTACTGTTGTTTTATTTCTTTACATACCTATTGTTCACCTAATACCTTTTTTTGCACTACTGGTTAGAGCCTGTAAGTAAGCATTCCACTGTAAGGTGTATTCAGCGCACGTGACAAATAAACTTTGATTTGACCCAAACTTAAGGAAAGCTTTGACTATGTACAAACTCAGTGAGCATAGCCTTGCTATTGAGAAAGGCAGCCGTAGGCAGACCTGGCTCTCAAGAGAAGGCAGGCTATGTGCACACTGCCCACAAAATGAAATGGAAACTGAGCTGCACTTCCTAACTTCCTGCCGAATGTATGATCGTATTAGAGACACATATTTCCCTCAGATTACAAAGATCCACAAAAAAATTGAAAACAAACTCAATTTTGATAAACTCCCATATCTACTGGGTGAAATACCACAATGTGCCATCGCAGCAACAAGATTTGTCACCTGTTGCCACAAGAAAAGGGCAACCAGAGAAGAACAAACACCATTGTAAATACAAGCCATATTTATGTTTATTTATTTTTTCTTTTGTAGTTTAATTATTTGCACTTCGTTACAACACTGTATGTAGACATAATATGACATTTGGAATCAGAGCGCGGGTAAACCTTGCCAATGGGGTGTTAAGGGGAACACACAACACAGAAAGCATTCTGCTCTCATCTCGCATAAAGCAGCTCGTATAATCACACTATCACACTATGCCCAGGGCATGTTATCTTCAGCCTTGATCAGGTATTCCCAAACTGGGGTACGCCCAATGCTGTCGGGAGTACACCAATAAAAATGTGATTCAATTAATATATATATATATATATATATATATATATATATATAGTATATCATCATTATTTATTTATGAAAAAAAATAATCTTCATATTTTCAAACAGTACATTTATATTTTCCAACCGGGAGATACATTTGGGTGAGGTTTTCTTCTCGCCTGAGTAACCTCTTTTCACTGCCAAAAATAAAATGAAAACATCTAGTGTTCAGCGAAATAACAGCACAATGTCAAATACAGGTAGCCTAGTCAAATAATTAACATCCAATCACATTAACTGTTACTCTCTCGCGGGAAACCTTCACTCTTGCGCAGACATTTAGAAACGCAACATGACAATTTGAAAAATAAGCCAAGGTGGTTTTTTGAGTGAGAATAAAGACAACTTTCGAGTAGTAAGACATGTATAAAAGCAACAGATATCATTAATAATAAGGGGCTAGAAGCATCTTATATGGTGAGCTACTGAGTGGCTAGGACAGACAAGCCCCATACTATTGTGGAGGACTTAATTCTTCCTGCTACCGCAGATATCACTGGGACAATGCTGCGGGAAAAGGCCAAAAAAACTATACAGACAGTGTCTTCATCAAACAACACTGTTTCACAACGCATTAGTGACATGGCAGGAGATGTTTTGAAACAATTACTGCTTCGCATACAAGCCAGTGAATTATATGCATTACAGTTGGATGAGTCGACAGACGTGGCGGGCCTGGCACAGCTCCTGGTATATGTCTATTATGTTTATAGGGGGCCAATTAAGGAAGACATCCTCTTCTGCAAACCACTGGAAACCAGGACAACATGAAAGGATATTTCTAAAGTACTGGACAGCTTTGTGACATCAAATGACTTTGGTGGTCAGGATGTGTTGGAATCTGTACTGATGGTACCATGACAGGGAGACATAGCGGAGTGGTAACGCACATGCAAGCTGTTGCTCACGACACCACTTGGGTGCACTGCAGCATCCACCAAGAGGCTCTTGCTGCGAAGGAAATGCCTGACAGCTTGAACGATGTTATGGACACTACAGTGAAAATTGTTAACTTTGTTAAAGCAAGGCTCCTGAACTCTTGTGTATTTTCTGCATTATGTAATGATATGTGCAGCGACCATGTACTGCTTTTACAACATATGGACGCTGGTTATCAAGGGGCAAAGTATTGACACATTTTTTTTTAATTGAGAGAGTAGCTTAAAGTTTTCTTTACTGACCATAATTTTCACTTGTCTGACCGCTTGCATGATGGCGAGTTTCTCAGATGACTGGCCTATCTGGGTGAGGTTTTTTCACGCCTGAATGATCTGAATCTAGGATTACAGGTACTTTCCGCAACTATATTCAATGTGCGGGACAAAATTGAGGCTATGATTAAGAAGTTGGAGACCTTTTCTGTTTGCATTAACAAAGACAACACACAGGTCTTTCCATCACTGTATGATTTTTTTGTGTACAAATGAACTCAAGCTTACGGACAATGTCAAATGTGATATAGCGAAGCACCTGAGTAAGATGGGTGCACAATTACGCATGTACTTTCCCGAAACGGATGACACAAACAACTGGATTCCTTATCCCTTTCATGCCCTGCCTCCAGTCCACTTACCGATATCTGAACAAGAGAGCCTCATCGAATTTGCAACAAGCGGTTCTGTGAAAATGTAATTTAATCAGAAGCCACTGCCAGATTTCTGGATAGGGTTGCGCTCAAGAGTTTCTTGCCTTGGCAAATTGGCTGTTAAGACACTGATGCCCTTTGCAACCACATACCTATGTGAGAGTGGATTCTCGGCCCTCACTAGCATGAAAACTAAATACAGGCGGGCACAGACTGTGTGGAAAATGATTTAAGACTGAGACTCTCCAATGTTTGAAGGGGTACGGGACTATAAAAAGTTTGGGAACCACTGGCCTAGATGGGGGCTGTAGTGATACTATAACATTTAACTGTACCACTGTATAATTAAATAGTATACTTAGAGAAATAAGGACATGTAATTTCCATTAGAGCGGTCACTTGACTATCTTGTCACTATAATAGACCATTTTTGCTCAGGTGATGGCTAGAAGAGATCGAGGTTTGGTCAAAAAACATCAGATTTGACTTTTCATAGCAGGCTAGAACTTAAACAGCATGTTATGATAATTAACGTAACAGGTTAGGATAATTTGGCTAAGGTAAGGAAAAACGGTTAAAATTTCAATTTTTGAAGTTAATTTAACAAGAGCTGTATCCCATCTAGCCATGACCCTTTGGCTAATATGAGCTAGTGAAAGATTTGCCTCCGTACTTTCGCCAAAACGCACACTTGTGTCGAAATTGTCGGCAGGTTCTTCAAGCTATTCATTCACCAAAACTTTGCTTTACACGTTTACCCGTCAATATAGTTCAGCTGTGACACAGTCAAATGAGAAATTGTGCGAGGTGAAACCCATTTAGAAACGTTTTGTCAACGAAATGGCGATGTTATTCTGGGAAAGAGGACTTCGCAACGCTGTTACCAAAAAGGCTATGCAAGGAGTCCAGCTCTACTGGTAATACATGCAGTTCAAGTGTCCGTAAATACGATGTGCATTCTACGGTAGCTAGCTAGCGAATTATTTGCAAATAGTCTTTGCCTCCAATACAGCTGTCATGCATGTTGTCTAGCTATCAGTGCAGTTTAATATATTTACAGACGATGGCGCTATTTACCAATCTCAGGCTCCAGTTGCAGCGTATGAAATGTAATATGCATTTGGTTTGAGACCAATCAAATGTATTTATGAAGCCCTTTTTACGCCAGCCGATGTCACAAAATGCTGTACAGAAACCCAGCCTAAAACGCCAAACCGCAAGCAATGCAGATGTAGAAGCACGGTGGCTAGGAAATACTCCCTAGGAAGAAACCTATCGAGTAACCAGGCTCTGAGGGGTGGCAAAGCCTCTTCTGGCTTTGCTGGGTGGAGATTTTAACAGTACATGGCTAAGATGTTTAAACGTTCATGGTTGTAGAGGGTGCAACAGGTCAGTACCTCAGGAGAAAATGTCGGTTGGCTTTTCATAGCCGATCATGATACTGTATGTCACAGATGATCAGTTAAAATACGCATGAATTGTCAGTATTTATTCATCAAGTAGATAATCTGTCTAATTGTGTTTGTTTTCCCCTCAGTACGTCAGTGGTATCAGGCAGAGAGCGTGTGAATGGGGTGGATCTGTTCTACCAGCAGACTGGAAAAGGAGACCATGCTGTTTTACTACTGCCTGGAGCTCTGGGTAGGTAACAACACTCGTAACATGGTCCCCAGGCTTTCAGTGTCTGGTGCACAACACTACCGACCTTTGTCACTTCCCCAAGCCTTGTCGAGTGACTGTCTAAAGTTGTAGATGATGATCTCTTTCAAATATGGAGTAGCCTAAATCATACGTCACACTACTGATTAAGGCCTCTGCCCATCAGAGCATCAACATTAGTAATTGTGACTTTGAAATTGAGAGGAGACTGAGGACTTCAAGCGGCAGTGGTTCCCAAACGTTTTATAGTCCCGTACCCCTTCAAACATTCAACCTCCAGCTGCGTAACCCCTCTAGCACCAGGGTCAGGGCACTCTCAAATGTTGTTTTTTGCCATCATTGTAAGCCTGCCACACACATACTATACGATAAATGTATTAAACATAAGAATGAGTGAGTTTTTGTCACAACCCGGCTCATAGGAAGTGACAAAGAGCTCTTATAGGACCAGGCACAAATAATAACATAATAATAATAATAATAATCATTCATTTTTCTCTTTATTTAGCCATCTTACATATAAAACCTTATTTGTTCATCAAAAATTGTGAATAACTCGCCACAGGTTAATGAGAAGGGTGTGCTTGAAAGGATGCACATAACTGCATGTAGAGAGTCTGTCTTAAATAATTTCCCACAGTCAGTGCCTGTATTTAGTTTATACTAGTGAGGGCCGAGAATCCACTCTCACATAGGGACGTGGTTGCAACGGGCATCAGTGTCTTAACAGCGCGATTTGCCAAGACAGGATACTCTGAGCGCAGCCCTATCCAGAAATCTGGCAGTGGATTCTGATTAAATAAAATTTTCACAGAACCGCTTGTTGCAAATCCGATGAGGCTCTCTTGTTCAGATATCGGTAAGTGGACTGGAGGCAGGGCATGAAAGGGAAAACGAATCCAGTTGTTTGTTTCGTCCGTTTTGGGAAAGTACCTGCGTAATTGCGAACCCATCTTACTCAGGTGCTTCGCTATATCACATTTGACATTGTCCATAAGCTTGAGTTCATTTGCACACAAAAAAAATCATACAATGATGGAAAGACCTGTGTGTTGTCCTTGTTAATGCAAACAGAGAAGAGCTCCAACTTCTTAATCATAGGCTCAATTTTGTCCCGCACATTGAATATAGTTGCAGAGAGTCCCTTTAATCCTAGATTCAGATCATTCAGGTGAGAAAACTTCACCCAGATAGGCCAGTCGTGTGAGATGCTCGTCATCATGCAAGCGGTCAGACAAGTGAAAATTACAGTGGCAAGAAAAAGTATGTGAACCCTTTGGAATTACCTGGATTTCTGCATAAATTAGGCAAAACATTTGATCTGATCCTCATCTTAGTCACAACAATAGACGAATACAGTGTGCTTAAACTAATAAAGCATTGTCTTGTCTATATTGAATACATAATTTAAACATTGATAGTATAGGTTGGTAAAAGTATGTGAACCCCTAGACTAAGGACTTTTCCAAAATCTAATTGGAGTCAGGAGTCAGCTAACCTGGAGTCCAATTAATGAGACAAGATTGGAGATGTTGGTTAGAGTTCCCTATAAAAAAAACTCTGAAAATTTGAGTTTGCTATTCACAAGAAGCATTGTCTGATGTGAACCATGCCTCGAACAAAAGAGATCTCAGAAGACCTAAGATTAAGAATTGTTGACTTGCATAAAGCTGGAAAGGGTTCGAAAAGTATCTCTAAAAGCCTTGATGTTCATCAGTCCACAGTAAGACAAATTGTCTATAAATGGAGTAAGTTCAACGTTGTTGCTACTCTCTCTTGGAGTGGACGTCCTGCAAAGATAACTGCAAGAGCACAGTGCAGAATGCTCAATGAGGTTACGAAGAATCCTAGAGTGTCAGCTTAAGATGTACAGAAATCTCTGGAACATTCTAACATCTCTGTTGACGAGTCTACGATACGTAAAACACTAAACAAGAAAGGTGTTCATGGGAGGACAACGCGGAAGAAGCCACTGCTGTCCAAAAAAAACATAGCTGCATGTCTTAAGTTCATAAAAAAGCACCTGGATAATTAAAACTTAAAAAAAAAAATGTCACCTTTATTTATTTAACCAGGTTAGCCAGTTGAGAACACATTCTCATTTACAAATGCGACCTGGCCAAGATAGAGCAAAGCAGTGTGACACAAACAACAGAGTTACATATACACATGGGATAAACAAACGTACAGTCAATAACACAATAGAAAAAGTCTATATACAGTGTGTGCAAATGTAGTAACATTAGGGAGGTAAGGCAATAAATAGGACATTGTGGCAAAATAATTACAATTTAGCAATTAAACACTGGAGTGATAGATGTGCAGAAGATGAATCTGCAGGTAGAGATACTGGAGTGAAAAGGAGCACAAAAAAAAAAACAATATGGGGATTAGGTAGTTGGGTGGGCAATTTACTGATGGGCTATATACAAATGCAGTGATCGGTAAGCAGCTCTGACAGCTGATGCTTAAAGTTTGTGAGGGAGATATGTCTCCAGCTTCAGTGATTTTTGCAATTTGTTCCAGTCATTGGCAGCAGAGAACTGGAAGGAAAGGCGGCCAAAGGAGGAGTTGGTTTTGTGGGTGACCAGTGAAATATACCTGCTGGAGCGCGTGCTACGAGTGTGTGCTGCAATGGTGACCAGTGAGCTAAGATAAGGCGGGGCTTTACCTAGCAAAGACTTATAGATGGCCTGGAGCCAGCGGGTTTGGCGACGAATATGAAGCGAGTACCAGCCAACGAGAGCATACAGGTTGCAGTGGTGGGTAGTATATGGGGCTTTGGTGACAAAACTGATGGCGCTGTGACATCCAATTTGCTGAGTAGAGTGATGGAGGCTATTATGTAAATTACATCGCCGAAGTCAAGGATCGGTAGGATAGTCAGTTTTCCAGGGTATGATTGACAGCATGAGTGAAGGAGGCTTTGTTGCGAAATAGGAAGCCGATTATAGATTAAATTTTGGATTGGAGATGCTTAATGTGAGCCTGGAAGGAGAGTTTACAGTCTAACCAGGTGTTTGTAGTTGTCCACATATTCTAAGTCAAAACTGTCCAGAGTAGAGATGCTAGACGAGCGGGCGCGGGCAGCGATCGGTTGAAGAGCATGCATTTAGTTTTGCTTGTATTTAAGAGCCGTTGGAGGCCACGGAAGGAGTGTGGTATGGAATTGAGCGACATCATTGATGTATACAGAGAAAAGAGTCGGCTCGAGAATTGAACCCTGTGGCACCCCCATAGAGACTGCCAGATGTCCGGACCACAGGCCCTCCGATTTGACACACTGAACTCTATCTGAAAAGTAGTTGATTAACCAGGCGAGGCAGTCATTTGAGAAACCAAGGCTGTTGAGACTGCCTATAAGAATGCGGTGATTGACAGAGTCGAAAGCCTTGGCCAGGTCGATGAATACGGCTGCACAGTATTGTCTTTTATCGATGTAGGTTATAATATCGTTTAAGACCTTGAGCGTGCCTGAGGTGCACCCATGGCCAGCTCATTAACCAGATTGCATAGCGGAGAAGTTATGGTGGGATTCGAAATGGTTGGTGATCTGTTTGTTAACTTGGCTTTCGAAGACTTTAGAAAGGCAGGGTAGAATAGAAATAGGTCTGTAACAGTTTGGGTCTAGAGCATCACCCCCTTTGAAGAGGGGGATGACCGCGGCAGCTTTCCAATCTTTAGGGATCTCAGACGATACAAATGAGAGGTTGAACAGGCAAGTAAATAGGGGTTGCAACAATTGCGGCGGATAATTTTAGAAAGAGATGGTCTAGATTGTCTAGCCCAGCTGATTTGTAGGGGTCCAGATTTTATAGCTCTTTCAGAACATCAGCTATCCACAGCGCTTCTGGCAAAATATTCTGTGGACAGATTAAACTGAAGTTGAGTTGTTTGGAATGAACACACAACACTACAGTGGGGCAAAAAAGTATTTAGTCAGCCACCAATTATGCAAGTTCTCCCACTTAAAAAGATGAGAGAGGCCTATAATTTTCATCATAGGTACACTTCAACTATGACAGACAAAATGAGAAAAAGGAATCCAGAAAATTACATTGTAGGATTTTTAATTTATTTATTTGCAAATTATGGTGGAAAATAAGTATTTGGTCACCTACAAACAAGCAAGATTTCTGGCTCTCACACACCTGTAACTTCTTCTTTAAGAGGCTCCTCTGTCCTCCACTCATTACCTGTATTAATGGCACCTGTTTGAACTTGTTATCAGTATAAAAGGTACCTGTCCACAACCTCAGTCACACTCCAAACTCCACTATGGCCAAGACCAAAGAGCTCACCCCCATTTTTGTATTTTTTTATACATAGAATTTTTTAAATATTTTTTTAATGTGAATCACATTTTTATTTGGTGTACCCCCGACGGCATTGCACATACACCAGTTTGGGAATACCTGGCCTACGGTATAGAAAACTTCATAAAAACACATAGTAAGTTGTTTTGAGTCCTCATCAGAACAGGCATAGACCCTCTATAATGTTGGTTACCAGCAGTGTGTGTTCCTGTAACAGGAAGTGCTCAGACTGACTTTGGGCCGCAGCTGAAGTCTTTGAGTAAGGACCGCTTCACTGTGATTGGTTGGGACCCTCGCGGGTACGGAAACTCCCGCCCCCCGGAGAGAGACTTCCCACTGGACTTCTTTGAGAGGGATGCCAAGGACGCTGTGGATCTGATGCAGGTCAGAGTTAAACCAATCAGGAATCACATTGGGAAGATGCTTTAAAATGTTGCTGTAGAGTGCGTCTCTCAATATTGCATATATTGAGTCAGCACACGATGACTTTCTCCGCAACACAGAGAAACAGGACTACTCTGGAGAACATGAACTACACAGTTACCTCTCTCTTGCTCTTTGTATGTGAGGACAGTCAGCCAAGTATATTTCCTTATTTTTCTGTGAATGTGTGTATGTCTTTCCCTCATTGCTTTTCTGTGAACGTGTGTACAGTTGTGGCCAAAAGTTTTGAGAATGACACCAATATAAATTTTTACAAAGTCTGCTGCCTCAGTTTGTATGATGGCAATTTGCATAGACTCCCGACTGTTATGAAGAGTGATCAGATGAATTGCAATTAATTGCAAAGTCCCTCTTTGCCATGCAAATGAACTGAATGCCAAAAAAAACATTTCCACTGCATTTCAGCCCTGCCACAAAAGGACCAGCTGACATCATGTCAGTGATTCTCTCGTTAACACAGCTGTGAGTGTTGACGAGGACAAGGCTGGAGATCACTGTCACGCTGATTGAGTTCAAATAACAGACTGGAAGCTTCAAAAGGAGGGTGGTGCTTGGAATCATTGATCTTCCTCTGTCAACCATGATTACCTGAAAGGAAACACGTGCCGTCATCATTGCTTTGCACAAAAAGTGCTTCACAGGCAAGGATATTGCTGCCAGTAAGATTGCACCTAAATCAACCATTTATCGGATCATCAAGAACTTCGAGAGCGGTTCAATTGTTGTGAAGAAGGCTTCAGGGCACCCAAGAAAGTCCAGCAAGCGTCAGGACCGTCTCCTAAAGTTGATTCAGCTGCGGGATCGGGGCAAAACCAGTACAGAGCTTGCTCGGGAATGGCAGCAGGCAGGTGTGAGTGCATCTGCATGCACAGTGAGGTGAAGACTTTTGGAGGATGGCCTGGTGTCAAGAAGGGCAGCAAAGAAGCCACTTCTCTCCAGGACAAACATCAGGGACAGACGGATATTCTGCAAAAGGTACAGTGATTGAACTGCTGAGGACTGGGGTAAAGTCATTTTCTCTGATGAATCCCCTTTCCGATTGTTTGGGGCATCCGGAAAAAAGCTTGTCCGGAGAAGACAAGGTGAGCGCTACCATCAGTCCTGTGTCATTCCAACAGTAAAGCATCCTGAGACCATTCATGTGTGGGGTTGCTTCTCAGCCAAGGGAGTGGGCTCACTCACAATTTTGCCTAAGAACACAGCCATGAATACATAATGGTACCAACACATCCTCCGACAGCAACTTCTCCCAACCATCCAGGAACAGTTTGGTGACGAACAATGCCTTTTCTGGCATGATGGAGCACCTTGCCATAAGGCAAAAGTGATAAAGTGGCTCGTGGAACAAAACATCGATACTTTGGGTCCATGGCCAGGAAACTCCCCAGACCTTAATCCCATTGAGAACTTGTGGTCAATCCTCAAGAGGTGGGTGGACAAACAAAACCCCACAAATTCTGACAAACTCCAAGCATTGATTATGCAAGAATGGGCTGCAATCAGTCAGGATGTGGCCCAGAAGTTCATTGACAGCATACCAGGGCGGTTTGCAGAGGTCGTGAAAAAGAAGGGTCAACATTGCAAATATTGACTCTTTGCATCAACTTCATGTAATTGTCAATAAAAGCATTTGACACGTATGAAATGCTTGTAATTATACTTCAGTATTCCATAGTAACATCTGACAAAAATATCTAAAGACACTGAAGCAGCAAACTTTGTGAAAATTTATATTTGTGTCATTCTCTTTTGGCCACGACTGTATGCTTTTCCCCTCATTGCTTATCTGTGAACGTGTGTGTGTCTTTTCCTTCATTGCTTATGTGTGAACGTGTGTGTGTCTTTTCCTTCATTGCTTATCTGTGAATGTGTGTGTGTCTTTTCCTTCATTGCTTATCTGTGAATGTGTGTGTGTGTCTTTTCCTTCATTGCTTATCTGTGAATGTGTGTGTGTGTCTTTCCCTTATTGCTTATCTGTATCTTTCCCATGGTAGGCATTGAGATTTCCAAGGTTCTCTCTACTGGGCTGGAGTGACGGAGGCATTACTGCTCTGATTGCAGCAGCCAGGAACCCCTCCCTGGTCAATAAGATGGTGGTGTGGGGCTCCAACGCATATGTCTCACCACAAGATGTAAAGATCTACAATGGTGAGGTCCTCTTATTGGTGTGTGTGAGCATGCTTTGGAGAGACTGGATGAGGCAGCTCTGCATGTGTCAGGGTTTGTGTAATACAGCTTGTGTGTGTCCATAGCGATCCGTGATGTGTCTCAGTGGAGTGAGAGGATGAGGAGGCCCATGGAGGAAGTGTATGGGGCAGAGCTCTTCATTAAGACCTGGGAAGGATGGGTGGACGGGATTGGACAGTTCGCCCAGAGACCAGAAGGTAAGGGCAGCAACATCTTTGCAGCAAAAATTCAAATTTTCCAGTTCCACTTGTCAGTTCCTGTGTTAGGGAGTATCTGTATAGATCCTTAGACTTGTTTTCTGTCTGTCCTGTATTGTTCAGGAAGCATCTGTATGGAGCTGTTGCCTCAGATCAGCTGTCCCTCTCTCATCATCCACGGAGAGAAGGATCCCATGGTGCCCAGCTTCCACCCTCAGTATCTCCTCAAACACATCAAGGGTTCAAGGTGAGCTGATTCCCCCATTACATTCCTTCTCTTTTGTTTTCCTATCCTCCCTTCTGTATGTTTTTCTCTCTTATAGAGGCATTGTATGAAAGAAATGATGTACAGTCTGCATGTATTATGTCAATGTTTAACTACAACCACTAATGATACGTACAACCTCCACTAACATCTTCTTTGGTGTCCAGGTTGCATCTGATGCCGGAAGGGAAACACAACCTGCATCTGAAGTTTGCTGCCAAGTTCAACAAGCTGGTTGAAGACTTCCTGAACCAGTGATGGACATAGGATAAGGGTGCCATTTGGGACGCACCCTAACATTTTGCAGTATGTAGGGATTAGGGTGCCAATTCGGTTACACAAATCCTGCACCCACAGGAAATGAGAAGCTTTCAGGCCTGGGTCTGTGTTCAAGAGTGGACAACATTGAAGGAGCACTATAGAAAGCAACAGTAATAATCAATTAGAGTCTGGTCCATTAATTAACTGACTTATCACTGAATTACTGGTATGAGCCAAAATAAATACCCATCCACATGACTATTGCAAATGTTATGTATTAATTCCTTGTGTAATCAGTTTTTGTATCATTTGTATTGTTGTGTCCAGTCCTCTGTTTTGTACTGTTGTGTGTCATATATGGCATGTTATGTAAATGTTGCATTTGCACTAACTGTTATGCCATGTAAAACAAAGCAAAAGAAAAGTTGGAAAATGATAGTCATTCAATTATAATTTTAATCAGACATATTTAGTAAACAGCAGGGGTGAAAGTAAGGTGGTGTGGTACGGTGTCCCAGCAAAATAAATAGTTTGGGTACGCCGTACCAGTTAAACATGAACCTATCACAATGATTAAAACAAAATGTCAAGAAAATTAGCAAATGGACTTAAACTGGTGGTATAGCCTATGCTCCAATATGCGATGTGGTCAGATGAGAACACTGAAATTTTGCCAAGGTAGAGATGAGTGGCTGGCTGACACAGATGCGTGCGGACAGCAGTGGACGCTTCAATTCTGGCCTAATGACAATCACCAAATGTCATTAGACTTTTGGGTGTTTTGTGTAACAGATGACTGGAAAGAGTCACCACTGTTTGGAACAAGAGCTCGACTTGGACTGAAATAGTTTCCGGTACTTTTGAGCTAATATTCTATAAGAGGAACAGGAGCTCAAGCAGTAGAACATTTGAAGTACCAGTACTCAGTTCGTGTGAGGTCCTGCCCAAGTCAACCACTGGTTTGGAGGCTGGAAATATGTTGAGTGGATGAGCTTGGAGCCCTTTGAAGTGAGTATTTGATAATCAGATAAAAACATAATGACTGGTTGTGTTTATACCACAATACTAGTTAATACATTTTAAAAGTTCTGAAAAATCTTCTAGGTCCACAGACATCCTTTTGAATGAATAGGATATGATTAGGCCAATACATGTATTGGGTCTATAGGCACAAGCACATGTTGGTCCCATAGTGGGAAGAACTGTACTTTCAGCGCTGGTAAAGTCTTTATATGTACAGTGTGTTCTCTGACAGGCACAACAGTGACAGCTACAACGAGCCTATCCATCTTTTGATGGACACATTTTACACCTGACCGAGAACTACATGCTCTCCCTCTTGTGAATGTTATTCATGTGTGATTTCAGGGAACTCATCTGATTGAAGCATTTATCACAATAGTTACAGCGAAACGGTTTCTCGCCAGTGTGAATTCTCTGATGGCGTTTAAGATCACTTGTTGATAAAAAGCATTTGCCACACGAAGGACACATGTATGGTTTCTCCCCTGAATGAGTCCTCATGTGACCATTCAGGTGTTCCTTCCTGCTAAAGCTTTTCCCACAAGTGTTACACAGGTATGGTTTCTCTCCAGTGTGAATTCTCTCGTGGAGTTTGAGTTGGCTTTCTTTTGGAAAAGCTTTTTCACACATAGTGCACTGCAGCATTGCCTTCTGTTTGTGACTCTTCATATGCTGCTTAAGGTTTCGCATCTGATGGAAGCTTTTGCCGCAATCGCTGCAGAGATACGCTGGAGGCTCCTCTCCTTCCTCTCCTGTCTCCCCTGTGTGTACCCTCATATGGCTTAGCAAATTACCCTCGTAGTTGAAGCATTTGTTACATTCAACACACCTGTATGGTTCCTCACCTGTGTGAATTCTCTCATGCTTTTTCAAATCGCTCGAATAGATAAAGCATTTCCCGCAGACATCACACTTGTACGGCTGCTCCCCTGTGTGGCTCCTCATGTGGTCTGTCAGTCTAGTATTGTGGAGGAAGCATTTGCCACATTCATGGCAGCAGTAGGGTTTCCGTGTTGTGTGTATCTTCATGTGCGTTTTCAGACCTCCCTTAAGAGTGAAGCTTTTGTCGCATTCCTTGCAGCTGTATGGTTTCTCACCAGTGTGGATCCGCTGGTGGCGTTTTAAATCACAGTCTGATATAAAGCATTTCTCACATAGAAGGCACCGGAATAATCTCTCTCCTGTATGAGTGCGCATATGCCCGATCAAGTCCGATTTACGGCTGAAACTTTGACTGCAATCGCTGCACACGTATGGTGTCTCTCTATTGTGAGTTTTTAGGTGTTGTCTTAGACCTGCTTTAAATGTGAAACATTTTTCACACATAGGACACTGAAGTCGTTGCCCTGTGTGGCTCCTCATATGCTCTTTTAGTGTTGCCTTCAGACTGTAGCTTTTTCCGCACTCCTGGCAGCTGCATGGTTTCACTCCGGTGTGAATTAGCTGATGGCGTTTTAGAACCACGGCTGATATACAGGATTTCTCACACACAGGACATTTAAATAGGCTCTCCCCTCCTGTGTGGGATCTCATATGCTCTGTCAGGTGTCCCTGACGTGTGAAGCCTTTGTCACACTCAAAACATTGATAAGGTTTCTCTCCATTGTGAGTCTTCATATGCCTGACCAGAGCTCCCTTGCCTTTGAAGGACCTGGAGCATTCTTTGCACTTATATGGCTTTTCATCTTTCTGATGAATTTTCCGGTGATTTCCTAAATGGCTTCTGCTAATGAAGCATTGACTGCACACAGGGCATTTGTATGGTGTCACTCCTGTGTGAGTGTTTATATGCCTGTCCAGGATTTCCTTGTGGTTGAATGATTTGCCACATTCAGTACAGCTGTATGGTTTCTCACCGATGTGAATAATTCTCTGATGTATTTTTAACTGGCCTGCCCTGGTGAAGCTTTTCCTGCACACAGTACACATGTGTAACCGCTTCTCTGTGTGAGCCCTCAATGGTGCTTTCAGCTCACTGGTTATCTTGGCCTCAGTGCAGACTTTAGAGTCTGGATGTAGACCAAGTTCAGAGAGGGGCTGAGAGTCAATGATTGGTTCTGATACTCCGTAGTCCTCTCCATCATCAGGTTCTGCTTTGATTCCGACAGTGGTGTTGGTGGGTAGAGGGTTCTTTTCACTGTCCTGATCACAGTCACGTTCCACATAGGGAGGAGGAAATATAAACTGTGTGACCTCTGTGGTATCCTGACTGGCCTTGAGTTCCTCCTGTTGCTCTGTAATCAATGTGTGCTCCGTCTCCTCCTGCACCCGACTGGAGCTCCACTCCTGCTCACAGTGTGGTTGTTGATGCTGCTTAGGTGGAATCTCCCGAGTTAGCTGCTGGGGGTCTGGGGAGAAGGATGGGAAATAAGGTTCTACACATTCGATAAATAACTCAAACACAATTCACATCAATTCAAGTTGGCTACCTTCACAATTATTTAGGCCTATGCCCAGCTTCTTAACCTGGGGAAATACAGTTTGTTTGAGCTAACATTCCACTCCTTGTCATGCACATTTTTTGGGGCAATGACACCGAATACAAGGTTTGGAATGTTAGCAACAACAACAAAAAAACAGGTTCTGACTCATTCTGGAGTGGCAAAGAGTGACATCATCGCTTTAAGACTGTCAGTCTACCGCCCTTCTACTACTGCGACGAATGCAACTGTGGATTAATATGTGCATTAGCAGTCATCGGTATTGTTTTAATCGTATGCTGTTTACTAGTCACAAACCTGCTCCCAAATCCAGAAGAATCCTCCGCAGACGACCATTCTCCTGCTTTGAGCTGGATATCTCTTCCAAGTACTCTATTATCGTCTTTTCCACTATCCTGAATATATCAATTGCCGCTGATTTTAATCGGTCATGGTACTCGGTTTTATTTTCTCCAAATAGCTCAACAGCTGCCTTTGTTAACCGTTCGGTGATAAACAGATTCAACAGCTGTATTTTGGACATTTTGAGGAAATATTAACGCTTTAACAACTTAAATTAAACCTAAAGATACTCGTCAACTTCTAACCACCTTAGCATTTTTCATGCCGAAGTTCCGAGCTTGCAAAGATTTCCGGCTTCGAAAAGATGTTGACACTTTGAGGACCGAATGACATTCAAGCAAAGGCGGGAACAATACACAGCTAGCCAATCATGTTTCTCATGATGTTCAGAATCACGTGCAAGTGCTTCTATCGATTGCTTACGCGTTCCAGAAACCAGGAAGTGACTTGATTTACGGGCGCACATGAGTAGGTTGAACAAATTCAAATGAATCGTCTCGTTTAGTCGTAGCTACTTGTCTTCCTACAAACAGCTATTCAAAATGAACATATCAGAAAATGGAGCAGTAGGCGATGCCATTACAGTGCACGATATCTCAGAGAAGATTCTGGAGCAAACGGTTGACTTTCACGTCATGAAATTCAATGTTTTTTTTTCTCCTTTGGTTCGGCTCGTACCCCGTCTTGTCCAACTTGGTTTGTTTCAATGGAAAGTACATTTGTGAGTAGCCTACTGTACAACAAATACACGGTTACAAAGCAGACTAGCTAACAGAGATTGGAAGCTAGCTAGCTTCACTGTGTAATGTTTCTAGCTAGCTACGTTAAAGGTATTATATCAGGTGTGTGTGTATTCAGGATTCGATGCCGCTGTCTACCTTAGTCCTGGAGGACCCATCTGAAACCACCCAGAATTCACTGGCGCAGAAATTGAGTAAGCACCCCTTTCTTCATCTTCCTGTCAATATCCTATCTCTCAGAAGATTGGCTGTATCCTCCACAGACTGAAGGGATTGTTCAGCTTCATGCTATCATGATGATGCTGTCAAGACAACTGGGAATTTGGGAGAAAAAAATCATCAGGTCAGAAAGTCGGAGCTATATCGGTCCGCAAATACAGGACTACAAAATATATATTTTTGTATTAACTGTTTTTTCTTCTTCAGATTTTCCAGGTGGTGCTGCAGCACCTCTACTTCCCGAGGCTATGGTCAGACCTCGTTTTTTTCTGAATTCGCAGTTGTCTTGAACTCACTGAAGTTGGAATCAGCTCCCAGTTGTTTTGAACGCAGCATAAGACAGGCCACATATTTACACACACACAAACTTATCCAAGATGCCACAACATTGTGCTTACAGTCAAATTTGTCTAACAATCAATTATACATTGATTTATACTGAACAAAAAAATAAACTCAACATGCAACAATTTTACTGAGTTACAGTTCATATAAGGAAGTCAGTCAATTGAAATAAATAAATGAGGCCCTAATCTATGGATGGGAGGGCATAGGCATAGGCCCACCCACTGGGGAGCCAGGCCCAGCCATCTGAATGAGTTCTTTAATACTGAAATAAATACTCCTCAGTTTCTTCAGGTGGCTAGTCTCAGATGATTTTGCAGGTGAAGAAGCTGGGTGTGGAGGTCCTGGGATGGGGTGGTTACGTGTGGTCTGTGTTTGTGACGCTGGTTGGACGTACTGCCAAATTCTCTAAAATAACGTTGGTAGAGAAATTAACCTTCAATTGTCTGGCAAGACATTCATGCAGTCAGCATGCCAAGTGCACACTCCCTCAACTTGAGACATCTGTGGCATTGTGTTGTGTGACAAAACTGCACATTTTAGAGTAGCTTTTTATTCTCCCCAGTAGAAGTTGCACCTGTGTAATGATCATGCTGTTTAATCAGCTTCTTGATTAAATCCATCCACCCGACAGGTGTGGCATATCTTGGCAAAGGAAAAATGCTCACTAACAGGGATGTAAACAAATTTGTACACATTTGAGAAGCTTTTATGTGTATTGAACATTTGTGGATCTTTAATTTCAGCTCATGAAACATGGGACCAACACTTTACATGTTGCGTTTATATTTTTCTTCACTATAGTTGCTATGTTACTCAGAACATTTACAGAAAGCTAGACACTCAAACCACTAACCAGTATGATTGTCTTTTGTTGGTGTCAGCTTACACGATTTGAAACATCACTAACTAACTCGTCACTAATCCAGCTGTCCTCCTTATCCTTTGTTTTCCAGCTACGAGGACTAAGAAACGGGTTTGTGAGCTACAATCTGCCCATGACCGACTCCAACCTGTCTCTGTTGGTGAAGAATAGGATAAAGAAGGAGATGGAAGTTCACATGGATACATTTTAATCTTTCCCCCATTTTATATTGACTTTTACCAAAATAATACAATGGATAGAACAACATTACCTACCTGTCTAGACTGTTTGTCACTTGCTGTTTTAGCACTTGCTTGAGATCTAACCAGAGACGGTCTCTGTTTAGAGTCTGCAGACACACAACATTTCCTGTGCCCACTGCCCACCTACAGACTTACAGACATCACATGTATCACCTCGATAGTGTTCATTTATTGACAAACAATACATTAAGTGGTTTATTATCAAAACAACATTTATGGTTTTAATATGTACAAGTGCATCATATAAAAAAACATTTAGAAAATATTAGTGGTTGACAATCACTCATGGAATTTCATTTATTTTACCACAATATTTCATTGATAGACATTTACAAACTACCAAATAAACAATACAAGGTGTCCACCGTCAAAATATGTGCCATTTGCATCAACTATGGTTCATGGTAGAAATGTATAGAGTATACTTGACCTTTAAGGTCCTCTATGTACATTGTGTGACAAATTGTCCTATGAAAATAATTGATGTGCCTAGTACATGAGATATGATAGTCCATTAATGATCAGGGATCATTAACTAGATTCAGCAGCGGCTGATTTATTTTGGTTGAGTGGATGGTCAGGGGGCCAGGTCATACTTAAAAATAATTTGTAGACTACAAATTGACTGAAAGAAGCCCAAATAGATATATTTGACAAAAACAAATTTCAAACCTTGTTTACATTTGTATACGGTCACATATCTCTTATGCGTGGGAATACTTTGGAACAGACTTCTAAAATTAAAATCAGTTGGAGCTGATTTGCTGGTGTTTCTACGGTCTTTTCAGAAAACTTGGGGAGCCAAATAAAATCACCTGAGGTCGCCAATGTACGGTGTGTATTAATAATTTATATGTTAGAGTAGAGTTTGTATACAAACACCCTGTAAGTCACAGCTGTTCGAACTAGATCACACTATTGTACTAACCTAATAAACTAGACACTAACCATTTCAAAACCCTGATAGACATTGTGCTTTGTGGCATGGCCAGCCATTATTTAACCGTGCTAAAGAGACGGGTTGAAACAAGTCCTAAAAACACCAATATACTACTAACATTATTTCCCACAGTGTTGAACAGGGACAGGAAAGGTCAGAATTAGTTCAATTAAAGGTATTTCAAGCAACAAGAATGCCCTTGGCAACATGACAAAAATAAATACTGAATTACTGAACGATTCTTTCAAAGTAGCCTGTCCCATTTTATTTTTAAAACAAAAGAACCATCATGATAAAGCCATTCAGAAACATATGTTTCATAGTGGAGACAGGCTCAATCTCAAATTGTACCCTATTCCCTATGTAGTGCACTACTTTTGACCAAGTAGTGCACTATGTAGTAAATAGGGTGCTATTTGGGACATATTCTGCACATACTAGTAACTAACTAGTATTGTCCACTCAACACCATAGAATACGGAAATAAAAACACCATGAAAAGGTCAAGTTCAAATCCTTTTCCATCACAGTTTTTAGGTTTCCGACTGTCACTCACATAGCATTGTGTTGACAACCATCATTCACCAACATTACATGGGGGAAGCAATACTCTGTTTTCTAAAGTCATCATAGTGATTCCACTCCTACTAAGCATAAAGTGCCAACTTGGACTTTTGACGGGGGTGGGAGGCACAAATTCATAAATAAACCCATCAAGTAGGCAACAGTATATAGGCCTACCCTTTTATTCAATTTAGAGCGCAGCAGATTCACCTAACACAAGTTGGCTGACAAATATTTTATTACATTTGATTTAACTTTGAATTTTAGTGCAAAAAAAACAACAAGTAAAGGGAAATTAAATGCATAGAGCACACATCACTGTTGAAAGCCATGACGTTTCAAATGAAATATAGAATACAGTGTCTGTTCTGCTGCTCTACATTTGTCTCTATGCGGTTTGAGTACACTACTCTGCTGATAACTTACAGACACCGTGACATCCCTCCTCAGCATGGAACCATGCTGCTCATTCTACACACTGACAACCCTTGGCAACAACTACCCTATGGGCACTAATGCATGTAAGTCATTGTAATGAGTTTCAGTTAATTGCAAAGACATACTTTCCCATATTTTGTTCCAAGATCCTGTTCTATTGCAAGCCCTCAAAGTCTTACTAAATCATATTGAGTGTCCAAAATAGTACCCTATTCCCTATAGATAGGCCTCGGGTCATGAGTAGTGCACTATGCAGGCCCTGGTCAAAAGCAGTACACTATATACTGAATATGGTGACATTCAGGACACAGAGAATCACTACTCTACAGGCTAACCCATCACCATATTACATTATGACCCATTTAAATCCAACCATTGATGCCCTCCTGGGGCATCTGAATAGTATTTAGTTTTTTCTTTTGTCCAAATCTTGGATGTCCATGATTGGGGAAGCTCAATTTTCCCCTTTCAGACTAACACAACGTGGAGAGATCGCATCATAAGTCTAATGAGAGGGATAATATGTTCATTAAACCCACCAGAATGGGAATGTTTTAAAATTAAAGAGTTCCTCATGGAAGAATCTGACAAGCAGAATTATTCCATGTTCTCGTGACTGCATGATCACATCAGACCAGGTCAGTCATGACAGTGACCAGGAGTGGGACAGTTTATTTGGGACAGTCCCTGCCATCCCTACAGCACAGTCTTGTCCTATCCTCTGTCTGTGTGTGTCAGAGAGGAGTGTGTGTCTGCTGCTACGACGACCCTCCCACCCCATTTGACACCATAATATTACTGATCACCCCCCCTCCGGTAACATACAATGTCGGCACTGCTGCAAGAGCAGTAGCCGCTACTGTTGTGGCGCCCCCGGTGGCCGTAAGATGCCGCGGCGTGTCGTGGACCCGGGAGTATAAGTCCCTATCCCCAGGCTTGGTGAGAAGGAGGTGCTGCTCTCCAGGCCGGTGGGTGAGGAGGGGCTGGCGAGTGTAGCTCTCCCCGTCCGCGAGGCTCTCTGGCAGGGGCTGGTTGCGCGGCTCGGGCAGCAGTAGGAGACAGATGATGCACAGCAGGGTGCAGGCAGCGAAGATCATGTGATGCAGGAAGTAGCCCTTCTGGTTGTGGAGCTCCATGATGGGGGCTGTCAGCATGCCGAAGCCAGCACTGGCCAGGACCAGGCCCAGACCACCACCCCTGGGGGAGGAAGGGAGACAGAGGGAGAGTCAGTTTTACACTTAATTTCCTGCAATTCTACACAGTTTACTATAGAGGGGAGGTAAACGTTTGCAGTTTTTAATATGATAACTGATGGGCAATGGGCCCCCCCCCGGTCAGTAATTCCACTATGCTTACTACAAGTGTAGATAGCGGGCCGCTAGACTACAACCAATCTATTTAAAAAAAATTGCTGACATGAGCTAATTGAGTAACTGCTGATGCACAATCAATTTTCAAAATTGCACCTTGTGTATTTTATTATTCTAACTCTCAACAGTAAGTTGAGACCCCGACGGGCCGCCAGTTGCCCTTCCCTGATCTACATTCTAGAACAGCAGTCTCTGTCAAATTGCATTTATATGACACATACAGATTACACCAAAAGATGGCGCTAGTAGGCCACTCAAACCTAAAACTTGGTGAGTAGCAGTGGAGCCTGATGAGGGGAGGATGGCTCATAATGGCTGGACGGGGCGAATGGAATGGTGTCCATGTGTTTGATGTTGTTGTTGATACCTTTCCACCTGTTCCGCTCCAGCCATTACCACAAGCCCGTCCTCCCAATTAAGGTGCCACCAACCACCTGTAGTGTGTAGTTATAGGAATCAAATAACTAGGTGTGTGTGGGTGCAGTCAGAGCATACATAGGTGTATGTGGGTGCAGTCAGAGCATACATAGGTGTGTGTGGGTGCAGTCAGAGCATACATAGGTGTGTGTGGGTGCAGTCAGAGCATACATAGGTGTGTGTGGTTGCAGTCAGAGCATACATAGGTGTGTGTGGGTGCAGTCAGAGCATACATAGGTGTGTGTGGGTGCAGTCAGAGCATACATAGGTGTGTGTGTTACCTGATGACGGTGGGAGTGATCTCAGCGCAGAAGAAGATGCTGAGGGTGCTGACGGCATGAGAGGAGAACATTCCAATGATGGAGAATGCCACAGAGAACTTCCTGTTTAGCGTGTCCCTCAGAACTAACCATACAAGAGGAGGTGAGACACAAGAGGAGGTGAGACACAAGAGGAGGTGAGACACATACATCATAAGTATAAACATTTCACTTAATAAAAACCAAACACAGTGGTGTACTGACTAGCCATTCATTTTATTTAATGACTGTTTTGTATATTCTACAACACAAAATCAACAGATGGAGCCTGAGGCTGGCCTGTAGAGCACCTGACCGGCATATACTCTTAGAAAAATGGTTCCAAAAACAGTTTGGTTGTCCCAATAGGTCAACCCTTTTTGGTTCCAGGTATAACCCCCTTTTTTTAACCTTTATTTAACTAGGCAAGTCAGTTAAGAACTAATTCTTATTTACAATGACAGCCTAGGAACAGTGTGTTAACAGCTTTGTTCAGGGGCAGAAAGACAGATTTTTACCTTGTCTGCTCGGGGATTCAATCTAGCAACCTTTCAGTTACTGTCCCAATGCTCTAACCACTAGGCTACCTGCCACCCCAGGTTAAAAGGGTTTACCCTGGAACCTAAAGGGTTATACATGGAAACTAAAGGGTTATACCTGGAACCTAAAGGGTTTAACATGGAACCTAAAGGGTTTAACCTGGAACCTAAAGGGTTATACCTGGAACCTAAAGGGTTATACCTGGAAACTAAAGGGTTATACCTGGAACCTAAAGGGTTTAACATGGAACCTAATGTGTTTAACCTGGAACCTAAAGGGTTATACCTGGAACCTAAAGGGTTTAACCTGGAACCTAAATGGTTATACCTGGAAACTAAAGGGTTATACCTGGAACCTAAAGGGTTTAACATGGAACCTAATGTGTTTAACCTGGAACCTGAAGGCTTATACCTGGAACCTAAAGGGCTTAACCTAGAACCTAAAGGGTTATACCTGGAACCTAAAGGGTTATACCTGGAACCAATGAGTGCATTCTTCCAATCAGTATGATTGTATAAAGTCAAACTGTACCTGTGTCATGGCGAAGGCTGTACTTGCCAATCACTATATTCAAACAAAGGCCAGGGTAGGGGGAATAAAAATTGAGAAAATTAGCATGACCATAGCCATTAGAAGAGCTCATTATTTGTCTAACAGATACTGTTGATCTGATATAATGACTGAATAACAGAGGTAATGATGCAGAAAGTGACATTCTCCTAGTAATGACTTCTCTGAAGCACTGTAAGTCCATTATCTGAGTATGACACTTGTCTATGACAAATTCAAATTATAATGGGATGATTTTGCTTTGTGTTTACCCATGTAAAGAGCTATTTGTGAATGAAGAATTATGAGGGGGATGCCTGCATTGGTCACTTGTTAAAACATCTGACAAAACATGGGCTTTCATAAACTGAAGGTTGACCTAAATGTTTATTTCCTAGAGATAAGATGTATATATCTGTGTTTCATTTGTGTGTGTGTGCATAACACGTGTGTGTGTCTCCAACTCACAGTTGAGCAGACCCAACTGCAACAGTGATGCCAGGGCGGTGATGATCATGAAGGTGAGCAGTCCGCCCCGACGACCCATGAATGCCACGGCCGGGCACAGCGCCAGGCACGTCGCTACGGCGATGCCAGCCATAGTGTAGTAGTCAGCGTGAAACATGGCCGACACAGGAGCCTCCGGGTCCATCATACTGCGGGCAAAACAGTGATGGATACCATACCCAGTCAACCTGAGGAAAGAGAGATATGTAGGTGAGTTGGACTCTCTGGCAGAAAGGTATTCTCTCCTGGTCTAGGTGAGTTGGACTCTCTGGCAGAAAGGTATTCTCTCCTGGTCTAGGTGAGTTGGACTCTCTGGCAGAAAGGTATTCTCTCCTGGTCTAGGTGAGCTGGACTCTCTGGCGGAAGGGTATTCTCTCCTGGTCTAGGTGAGTTGGACTCTCTGGCGGAAGGGTATTCTCTCCTGGTCTAGGTGAGCTGGACTCTCTGGCGGAAGGGTATTCTCTCCTGCTCTAGGTGAGCTGGACTCTCTGGCAGAAGGGTATTCTCTCCTGGTCTAGGTGAGTTGGACTCTCTGGCGGAAGGGTATTCTCTCCTGGTCTAGGTGAGCTGGACTCTCTGGCGGAAGGGTATTCTCTCCTGGTCTAGGTGAGCTGGACTCTCTGGCGGAAGGGTATTCTCTCCTGGTCTAGGTGAGCTGGACTCTCTGGCAGAAGGGTATTCTCTCCTGGTCTAGGTGAGTTGGACTCTCTGGCGGAAGGGTATTCTCTCCTGGTCTAGGTGAGCTGGACTCTCTGGCGGAAGGGTATTCTCTCCTGGTCTAGGTGAGCTGGACTCTCTGGCGGAAGGGTATTCTCTCCTGGTCTAGGTGAGCTGGACTCTCTGGCGGAAGGGTATTCTCTCCTGGTCTAGGTGAGCTGGACTCTCTGGCAGAAGGGTATTCTCTCCTGCTCTAGGTGAGCTGGACTCTCTGGCAGAAGGGTATTCTCTCCTGGTCTAGGTGAGCTGGACTCTCTGGCGGAAGGGTATTCTCTCCTGGTCTAGGTGAGCTGGACTCTCTGGTGGAAGGGTATTCTCTCCTGGTCTAGGTGAGTTGGACTCTCTGGCGGAAGGGTATTCTCTCCTGGTCTAATCTCTCCTGGTCTAATGGTTAAGACATTGCCCACTGGGCAAAGACGTCAATTTAATATCTATTTCACGTTGGTTGGAACAACGTTGATATAACCAGTGTGTGGTTTCCCAAGCGGGAGAGCAGATCCCACCAGTTACACACACACACACACACACACACACACACACACACACACACACACACACACACACACACACACACACACACACAGCCTTGTCATAGCCACAAACTGTACCGGCACACCACCATGTCATAGCCACAAAGTGTACCAGCAAACAGCCTTGTCATAGCCGCAAACAGCCTTGTCATAGCCACAAACAGCCTTGTCATAGCCACACACAGCCTTTTCATAGCCACAAACAGCCTTTTCATAGCCACAAACAGCCTTTTCATAGCCACAAACAGCCTTTTCATAGCCACAAACAGCCTTTTCATAGCCACAAACAGCCTTGTCATAGCCACAAACAGCCTTTTCATAGCCACAAACAGCCTTTTCATAGCCACAAACAGCTATTTTTCATAGCCACAAACAGCCTTTTCATAGCCACAAACAGCCTTTTCATAGCCACAAACAGCCTTGTCATAGCCACAAACAGCCTTGTCATAGCCACAAACAGCCTTGTCATAGCCACAAACAGCCTTTTCATTGCCACAAACAGCCTTTTCATAGCCACAAACAGCCTTGTCATAGCCACTAACAGCCTTGTCATAGCCACAAACAGCCTTGTCATAGCCACAAACAGCCTTGTCATAGCCACAAACAGCCTTGTCATAGCCACAAACAGCCGTGTCATAGCCACAAACAGCCTTTTCATAGCCACAAACAGCCTTTTCATAGCCACAAACAGCCTTGTCATAGCCACAAACAGCCTTTTCATAGCCACAAACAGCCTTGTCATAGCCACAAACAGCCTTTTCATAGCCACAAACAGCCTTTTCATAGCCACAAACAGCCTTTTCATAGCCACAAACAGCCTTGTCATAGCCACAAACAGCCTTGTCATAGCCACAAACAGCTTTTTCATAGCCACAAACAGCCTTTTCATAGCCACAAACAGCCTTTTCATAGCCACAAACAGCCTTGTCATAGCCACAAACAGCCTTGTCATAGCCACAAACAGCTTTTTCATAGCCACAAACAGCCTTTTCATAGCCACAAACAGCCTTGTCATAGCCACAAACAGCCTTTTCATAGCCACAAACAGCCTTTTCATAGCCACAATGGCTATTTTATTTATTGTTATTTAAAAATAAAAACCAGTTTTTCTACCCAATTTCGCGGTATCCAATTGTTTTAGTAGCTACTATCTTGTCTCATCGCTACAACTCCTGTGCGGGCTCGGGAGAGACGTCCTCCGATACACAACCCAACCAAGCCGCACTGCTTCTTAACACAGCGCGCATCCAACCCGGAAGCCAGCCGCACCAATGTGTCGGAGGAAACACCGTGCACCTGGCAACCTTGGTTAGCGCGCACTGCGCTCGGCCCGCCACAAGAGTCGCTGGTGCGCGATGAGACAAGGATATCCCTACCAAACCCTCCCTAACCCGGACGACTCTAGACCAATTGTGCGTCGCCCCACGGACCTCCCGGTCGCAGACGGTTATGACAGAGCCTGGGCGCGAACCCAGAGTCTCTGGTGGCACAGCTGGCGCTGCAGTACAGCCCCCTTAACCACTACGCCACCCGGGAGGCCAATGTACCGTTTCTCAATGGGAAACCTAACTCATATGAAATTCATGCTCCGTTTGGCACATTACCCACTGCCTTCGATACAGATGTGCACACACACAGATGTGCACACACACAGACAGACTTACGAGTTGACACAGAGCACGACAATGTTCTTCCACAGGTTTCTGGTGCTGGTCATCTTGACGATGCAGGTCCTCTTTGGCTTCTTATGCAGCTCATGCTCCAGCTCTGATGGTGAGATAGAACACAGTGTGAGACCTTTACACTGGCAAGGAAACAACACACACGCACGCACATACATGGAGCCAGCCTCCACACCACACAGATTATACAGTAATGGTCTTCTGTGGGTTGATGTGTGTGTATGAGATCCAGCTGTATTAATCTGCTCCCTGCGTTAAACTCATTTCTCATGGAGAGTGTATGTGTCTGGCATCAAGCCTTGCAGATATATTTCATAATATGAAACTAAATCCCTGCAGTTGCACATATAAAAATGAACGAGTGTGTGTGTGTTTGACAGTGTCTGACTGACTGAATCCATAGCAGACACATTTCATCACTGAAATCAGAGACCTGCAGTTGCATGTTGTTTATAACAACAATGTGATCCGTGTAAATGCAATAGACAATGGTGTGTTGTTGTTGACTCTACGTGAGACTTCCCATATGTATATACTGCACGATCAGCTGCAAACCAGGGATCTGTGTAGTGGCCATGGACAGAACACAGTTATTTTTTGACATGCAGTGTCTTTTCCCTCTCTGTCTCTACATCTCTCATTTTCCTCTCTGTCTCTCCATCTCTCCTTTTACTCTTTGTCTCTCCATCTCTCCTTTTACTCTCTACCTCTCCTTTTACTCTCTGTCTCTCCATCTCTCCTTTTACTCTTTGTCTCTCCATCCCTCCTTTTACTCTCTCTCTACCTCTCCTTTTACTCTCTGTCTCTCTACCTCTCCCCTCTCTGTCTCTGTACCTCTCCCCTCTCTGTCTCTCTACCTCTCCCCTCTTTGTCTCTCTACCTCTCCTTTTACTCTCTGTCTCTCTACCTCTCACCTCTCTGTCTCTCTACCTCTCCCCTCTTTGTCTCTCTACCTCTCCTTTTACTCTCGGTCTCTCTACCTCTCCCCTCTGTCTCTCTACCTCTCCTTTTACTCTCT